>NC_049227.1:24272423-24573441 GCF_011100685.1 Canis lupus familiaris
TAGAGTAGGGTCCCCAAGTCACCTGTCCCCACCAAATTACCTAGATAACCTTCAAATCATCCTGAAAATCTACGAATTCAGCCTGAGATTTAAAGAGAGAACAGCTGGAATGCTACAGTGAGAAGAGCTCACGCTATCAAGGTAGGAAGACGGGGGTGGGGGGGTGGGGGGAAGAAACAAAAGGCATCCAAGGGGGAGGGGCCCCGAGGAGCCAGGCTAAGGCCAGGGCGAGTGTCCCCAGGACAGGAAAGCACCGTCCTGGAGAAGCAGGAGCTTCACCAATCTTCCCCGGGCGGAAAGGCGCTTGCAGGGAGTTAGAGCAGGACCCCAGGAGGGCGGGGATGCCTTCGGGCTCCCTGGGACACTAACAGGCACCTGCGCGCCCAGGAGAGTGCGCCGAGCTCCCTAAAGGGCTGGAGCGCGCACGGCTGGACCTGGAGCAGCTCGGAGGGGCTCGGGCGGAGGCTCCGCCTGAGGGAGCTGCGCTGCCGGGAGCTCAAATCCAACAACACAGGCCGGGAGCACAGAGCGCCGGTGACACAGCCCAGGATCTGAACCTCCCGCTGGGACAGGCAAAGGCCGGGAGAGCCCAGGACAGCAAGGATGCTCCTGCCCCGAGCTGAGCAGATCAGCGAGCGCCCTGCCCCAAGAGCAACCAGGCCCCTGCACACTGAGAGCTCCGTAGTTACTGCGGGAGCTGAATCCAGGGCTCCAGAGCTGACCCCGACCACTGTGGTTGTTCCTCCTGGGGCCTCACAGGGTAAACAACCTCCACTGAGCACTGCATCCGGCAGAGGGCAGAGCAGCTCCACCAAGTGCTAACACAGCACAACAGGCTCCTCCCCCAGAAGACCAGCTAGACCGACAAGTTCCAGGGGAAGTCAAGGGACTTAAAGTATACAGAATCAGAAGATACTCCCCCGTGGATTTTTTTTTTTTCTTTTTGCTTTCTGTTTGCTTCCCCCACCTTTTTTCCCCTTTCCTTATTTTCTCTTTTTCTTCTTTTTCTTTTTTCTTCCTTTTTTCTTTTTCTCTTTTCTTTCCTTCTTTCTCTCCTCTCTTTTTCTCCTTTTCCCAATACAACTTGTTTTTTGCCACTCTGCACTGAGCAAAATGACTAGAAGGAAAACCTCACCTCAAAAGAAAGATTCAGAAACAGTCCTCTCTCCCACAGAGTTACAAAATCTGGATTACAATTCAATGTCAGAAAGCCAATTCAGAAGCACTATTATAAAGCTACTGGTGACTCCAGAAAAAAAGCATAAAGGACTCAAGAGACTTCATGACTGCAGAATTTAGATCTAATCAGGCAGAAATTAAAAATCAATTGAATGAGATGGAATCCAAACAGGAAGTCCTAGCGAAGAGGGTTAATGAGGTGGAAGAACGAGTGAGTGACATAGAAGACAAGTTGATGGTAAAGAGGGAAACTGAGGAAAAAAGAGACAAACAATTAAAAGACCATGAGGATAGATTAAGGGAAATAAATGACAGCCTGAGGAAGAAACACCTACGTTTAATTGGTGTTCCAGAGGGTGCCGAAAGGGAAAGAGGTCCAGAATATGTATTTGAACAAATCCTAGCTGAAAACTTTCCTAATCTGGGAAGGGAAACAGGCATTCAGATCCAGGAAATAGATCATGCCCCTAAAATCAATAAAAACCGTTCAACACCTCGACATTTAATAGTGAAGCTTGCAAATTCCAAAGATAAAGAGAAGATCCTTAAAGCAGCAAGAGACAAGAAATCCCTGACTTTTATGGGGAGGAGTATTAGGGTAACAGCAGACCTCTCCACAGAGACCTGGCAGGCCAGAAAGGGCTGGCAGGATATATTCAGGGTCCTCAATGAGAAAAACATGCAACCAAGAATACTTTATCCAGCAAGGCTCTCATTCAGAATGGAAGGAGAGATAAAGAGCTTCCAAGACAGGCAGGAACTGAAAGAATATCTGACCTCCAAACCAGCTCTGCAAGAAATTGTAAGGGGGACTCTTAAAATTCCCCTTTAAGAAGAAGTCCAGTGGAACAATCCACAAAAACAAGGACTGAATAGATATCATGATGACACTAAACTCATATATTTCAATAGTAACTCTGAACGTGAACGGGCTCAATGACCCCATCAAAAGGCGCAGGGTTTCAGACTGGATAAAAAAGCAGGACCCATCTACTTGCTGTCTACAAGAGACTCATTTTAGACAGAAGGACACCTACAGCCTGAAAATAAAAGGTTGGAGAACCATTTACCATTCAAATGGTCCTCAAAAGAAAGCAGGGGTAGCCATCCTTATATCAGATAAACTAAAATTTACCCCGAAGACTGTAGTGAGAGATGAAGAGGGACACTATATCATACTTAAAGGATCTATCCAACAAGAGGACTTAACAATCCTCAATATATATGCCCCGAATGTGGGAGCTGCCAAATATATCAATCAATTAATAACCAAATTAAGACATACTTAGATAATAATACACTTATACTTGGTGACTTCAATCTAGCGCTTTCTACACTCGATAGGTCTTCTAAACACAACATCTCCAAAGAAACGAGAGCTTTAAATGATGCACTGGACCAGATGGATTTCACAGATATCTACAGAACTTTACATCCAAACTCAACTGAATACACATTCTTCTCAAGTGCGCATGGAACTTTCTCCAGAATAGACCACATGCTGGGTCACAAATCGGGTCTGAACCGATACCAAAAGATTGGGATCATCCCCTGCATATTCTCAGACCATAATGCCTTGAAATTAGAACTAAATCACAACAAGAAGTTTGGAAGGACTTCAAACACGTAGAGGTTAAGGACCATCTTGCTAAAAGATGAAAGGGTCAACCAGGAAATTAAGGAAGAATTAAAAAGATTCATGGAAACTAATGAGAATGAAGATACAACCGTTCAAAATCCTTGGGATGCAGCAAAAGCAGTCCTGAGGGTGAAATACATCGCAATACAAGCATCCATTCAAAAACTGGAAAGAACTCAAATACAAAAGCTAACTTTACACCTAAAGGAGCTAGAGAAAAAACAGCAAATAGATCCTACACCCAGCAGAAGAAGAGAGTTAATAAAGATTCGAGCAGAACTCAACAAAATCGAGACCAGAAGAACTGTGGAACAGATCAACAAAACCAGGAGTTGGTTCTTTGAAAAAACTAATAAGATAGATAAACCATTAGCCAGCCTTATTAAAAAGAAGAGAGAGGACTCAAATTAATAAAATCATGAATGAGAAAGGAGAGATCACTACCAACACCAAGGAAATACAAACGATTTTAAAAACACATTATGAACAGCTATACGCCAATAAATTAGGCAATCTAGAAGAAATGGACGCATTTCTGGAAAGCCACAAACTACCAAAACTGGAACAGGAAGAAATAGAAAACCTGAACAGACCAATAACCAGGGAGGAAATCGAAGCAGTCATCAAAAACCTCCCAAGACACAAGAGTCCAGGGCCAGATGGCTTCCCAGGGGAATTCTATCAAATGTTTAAAGAAGAAGCCATACCTATTCTACTAAAGCTGTTTGGAAAGATAGAGATGGAGTACTTCCAAATTCGTTCTATGAGGCCAGCATCACCCTATTTCCAAAACCAGACAAAGACCCCACCAAAAAGGAGAATTACAGACCAATACCCTGATGAATATGGATGCTAAAATTCTCAACAAGATACTAGCCAATAGGATCCAACAGTACATTAAGAAAATTATTCACCATGACCAAGTAGGATTTATTCCCGGGACACAAGGCTGGTTCAATACTCAGTAAAACAATCAATGTGGTTCATCATATCAGCAAGAGAAAAACCAAGAACCATATGATCCTCTCATTAGATGCAGAGAAAGCATTTGACAAAATACAGCATCCATTCCTGATCAAAACTCTTCAGAGTGTAGGGATAGAGGGAACATTCCTCAACATCTTAAAAGCCATCTACGAAAATCCCACAGCAAATCAATGCCCAGAAGTCAGTGGCATTTCTATACACTAACAATGAGGCTGAAGAAAGAGAAATTAAGGAGTCTATCCCATTTACAATTGCACCCAAAGGCATAAGATACCTAGGAATAAACCTAACCAAAGAGGTAAAGGATCTATACCCTAAAAACTATAGAACACTTCTGAAAGAAATTGAGGAAGACACAAAGAGATGGAAAAATATTCCATGCTCATGGATTGGCAGAATTAATATTGTGAAAATGTCAATGTTACCCAGGGCAATTTACACGTTTAATGAAATCCCTATCAAAATACCACGGACTTTCTTCAGAGAGTTAGAACAAATTATTTTAAGATTTGTGTGGAATCAGAAAAGACCCCGAATAGCCAGGGGAATTTTAAAAAAGAAAACCATAGCTGGGGGCATCACAATGCCAGATTTCAGGTTGTACTACAAAGCTGTGGTCATCAAGACAGTGTGGTACTGGCACAAAAACAGACACATAGATCAAAGGAACAGAATAGAGAACCCAGAAGTGGACTCTCAACTTTATGGTCAACTAATATTCGATAAAGGAGGAAAGACTATCCACTGAAAGAAAGACAGTCTCTTCAATAAATGGTGCTGGGAAAATTGGACATCTGCATGCAGAAGAATGAAACTAGACCACTCTCTTTCACCATACACAAAGATAAACTCAAAATGGATGAAAGATCTAAATGTGAGACAAGATTCCATCAAAATCCTAGAGGAGAACACAGGCAACACCCTTTTTGAACTTGGACACATTAACTTCTTGCAAGATACATCCACGAAGGCAAAAGAAACAAAAGCAAAGATGAACTATTGGGACTTCATCAAGATAAGAAGCTTTTGCACAGCAAAGGATACAGTCAACAAAACTAAAAGACAACCTACAGAATGGGAGAAGATATTTGCAAATGACCTATCAGATAAAGGGCTAGTTTCCAAGATCTATAAAGAACTTCTTAAACTCAACACCAAAGAAACAAACAATCCAATCATGAAATGGGCAAAAGACATGAACAGAAATCTCACAGAGGAAGACATAGACATGGCCAACACGCACATGAGAAAATGCTCCGCATCACTTGCCATCAGGGAAATACAAATCAAAACCACAATGAGATACCACCTCACACCAGTGAGAATGGGGAAAATTAACAAGGCAGGAAACCACAAATGTTGGAGAGGATGCGGAGAAAAGGGAACCCTTTTGCACTGTTGGTGGGAATGTGAACTGGTGCAGCCACTCTGGAAAACTGTGTGGAGGTTACTCAAAGAGTTAAAAATAGACCTGCCCTATGACCCAGCAATTGCACTGTTGGGGATTTACCCCAAAGATACAGATGCAATGAAACGCTGGGACACCTGCACCCCGATGTTTATAGCAGCAATGTCCACAATAGCCTAGTTGTGGAAGGAGCCTCGGTGTCCATCAAAAGATGAATGGATAAAGAAGATGTGGTTTATGTATACAATGGAATATTACTCAGCCATTAGAAATGACAAATACCCACCATTTGCTTCAACATGGATGGAACTGGAGGGTATTATGCTGAGTGAAGTGAATCAATCAGAGGAGGACAAACATTATATGTTCTCATTCATTTGGGGTATGTAAATAATAGTGAAAGGGAATAGAAGGGAAGGGAGAAGAAATGGGTAGGAAATATCAAAAAGGGAGACAGAACATAAAGACTCCTAACTCTGGGAAACGAACTAGGGGTGGTGGAAGGGGCGGAGGGCGGGGGGTGGGGGTGAATGGGTGATGGGCACTGAGGGGGGCACTTGACAGGATGAGCACTGGGTGTTATTCTGTATGTTGGCAAATTGAACACCAATGAAAAATAAATTTTTAAAAAATGAAAAAAAATCATCAAGGATCCCAATACCACTTAAAGTACAACATCTCCCTCCTCTGTGAACGTAAACACTATCCTGACCTTTATAATTACTTTCCTTCTTTTTTTAAAGTTTTAACAAAAACATCTCTAAACAGTACTTGTATTTTCAATTGTATATAAATGGAATTATATAGTATGACGTTCTTCATACCTGCCTTCTTTTGCCAACATTGTATTTGTGAAATCCATCCCTACTGTTGCCCAGTGTGGTAGTTCATTTTCATTGCTGTTTAGTATTCCAGTGTATTTTTGTATCACTTTTATTCATCTGTTATATTTAATAAATATTTGAGTTGCCATGTTTATTGTTTATTATTATGAATTACATTCTTAATTTTCTTGTACATGTTTCTTGCACATATATATGCATCATATGTATACACACACACACACACATATATAATTAATAAACCTTCAAAGTTTTAGAAGAAAATGCCAAATTGCTTACCAAAGTAACTGGACCAACTTATGTTCTCATCAATAGTAATTGCAGTTTCCACTGCATTACATTTTTATATATATTTGGTATTTTAGCTTTCTAGATTTTAGCTATTCTGGTAGGTTTGTATCACTCTACGTTTTGTTTCCTATTGCTGCTGTAACAAATTCACAAGTTAGTGGCTAAAACAACACAATTTTATCTTATAGTTTTGGAAGGGTTCTCACTAGACTAAGATAAAAAGGTCTGCAAGACTGTATTCCTTCTGGAGGCTCCAGGAGAAATCCATGTTGTTGCCTTTTCAGGCTTCTAGAGGCTGTCTGCCTTACTGAGCTAAGGGCAGTTTCCTTTATCTTCAAAGCCAGAAGCTTAGTATTTTGGAAGCTCTTATCTCCAATGTGATGGTATCTGGAGGTGTGGCCTTTGGGATGTAATCCGGTTAAGATGAGGTCATGAGGGTGGGGCCCCATGATGGGATAGTGTCCTTATAATAAGATGAAAACTTGCTCTTGAGCTTTCACTCTCCCTCTCCTTCTTTCCTTCTGTTTCTGCCATGTATGGACAGTGTGAGAAAAGAGTCATCTGCAAACCATGAAGAGCCCTCATTGGGAAACCAAATCAAATGCATCCTTGATCTTGGACTTCCTAGACTTTGCAACCATGAGGAAATAATTTTCTATTATTTAATCCACCATATCTATTTTGTTATAGCAGTCAGAGCTAAGAAGCTGGCTTTTATATTTCCTTTCTTGGAGACCTTTACATCATTTGAGTTACTGTCCAGCATTCTTTCATTTCAATCTGAAGGAATCCATTAGCATTTCTTGTGGGGTAGGTTTAGTGGTAATTCATTTCCTCAGCTTATTTAAGACAGTTGTTTTAAAGTCTTTGTCTAGCAGCTCCAATCTTTGTATTTTTCTTAGATTGATTGATTTGACACAGAGAGAAAATGCACAAGCAGGGGGAGAGGGAGAGGGAGAAGAAGGCTCCCTGGTGAGCAGGGAGCCCAGTGCAGTGCTCCATCCCAGGATCCTGGGATCATGACCTGGGCTGAAGGCAGATGCTTAACCGACTGAGCCACCCAGGTGCCCCCTGTTTGTACTTCTTCAGGAATGGTTGCTGTCATTTTATCTTCTTCCTTTGAACAGACTATGCTTTCCTGCTTATTTGTAGGCCTTGTGATGTTGTAGAAACTTGAGTAAAATATCAGCCACTCTTCCAATCTTTGCAGACTGACTCTGTGTCAGAGCAGTTCATCAGTAATTAGTGGGGTTTGTTCTGAGACTAGGGATCACTCCTATCCCATTAAGATCAAAGTCTCTCATGTCTTTATGAGCATGTACACCATCTTGGCCTGTATATTGCTTTCTCAATTCCCTCCCCTATAAATAGAACTGCTTTGAAATGTGTTTATTCCCCAGGGCCTTATATCAGGCTCTCCTTCAAGCCTTAGTCTATATTATAGTCTTGATTAATAATTTCTTCCTTCAGGCATCTTCAGGTCTGTGGTACCCCGGCAGGTTCACAACCAATGGATACCACTGCTCTTCCCTATTTAAAATCCAAGTTAGACAAAAAGAGAGCAGTCCTTCTTGCAAGCCTCTCGATATGTTAGAATGTTGGAAATAAAGATCTGTTCTACTTCTTCCACTTCAGGGGAGAGCTGGCAACTGGACTGCCATATCCTCCAGACCAAGACTGTGCTACACTAGGGATAGGTTGAATTAAGGGCTCATAAACATGCTATGAAATTTCCTATCATTTTGAATGTGACATTTTCTTGTTTGGGCATTTTCTTGGTTGCTATAGACCTATGATTGTTTTCCAGAGTTCCTATAAAGTTATAATAAACTGGCTGAGTTTCTGCTTTTTTTTTCTCCATGGGCAGGGGTGGGGGGGCAAAGGACTTGGGACTTCCTAGTATGCCATCTTATTGACAACATTTATCTTTATGTTTTTGGTAAGTATTTTCCTGACAATTAATGCAGTTGAATGCTTTTCCATATCTATAGATCATGTGTCTATCTTCTTTTATGATACATCAGTTCTGACCTCTTTCTCTTTTTTTCTGTTTCTCTGTTTTATTCTTACTGCTAGAGAATTACACTTAGAATATGATCCAGATGTGAAGTTATTCATAAGAATATTAAAAGAACTATGGTTGAATATGTCTGAGAAAATAAAAAGGTGGAGAGCATAGGTTTACAGATGAATAACTTCATGAGATAAATTTTGGAAAGTAATTCACTGTAAGCTTTATATCTGAGGAATACAAATATGAAATGAAGAACTTATTAGATAGGTTTTATTTTATATTGTTTTTTAACAACATCTGTTGTTTCCTGACTTGTTCATTTTAGCCATTATGACTGTTGAGGTGGTATCTTATAGTGGTTTTGATTTATATTTCCCTGATGCTGAGTGATGTTGAGCATTTTTTCATATGTCTGTTGGCCATTTGTATGTCTTCATGTCTTCTGCCCATTTCTTGATTGGATTATTTATTCTTTGGGTGTTGAGTTTGGTAAGTTCTTTATAGATTTTGGGTAGTAGACCTTTATCTGATACAACATTTGCAAATATCTTCTCCCATTCTGTGGTTGTCTTTTGATTTTATTGACTGTTTTCTTTGCTGTGCAAAAGCTTTTTATCTTGATGAAGTCCCAATAATTTGTTTTTGCCTTTATTCCCCTTGCCTTTGGAAATCTGTCTAGTAAGAAGCTGCTGCCCAAGAAATGCACAGTGGAAAAAAAAGGAAAATAAACAGAATAGTATTTGAGACATCTGTGACACAGTGAAAAGAAACAATACACATGAAAACAAAATCAGAGAACAAAAGGAAAAGGACGATGAGACAGAGGGAAGTAAAAGACTGGCCAAGAAATTTATAAAACTGGTAACAGATACCAACCTTCAGATTCAGGAAGCTTTGAATATACCAAGCAAGGTAAAAACAAAAAAAACCTAAGCACAATACAGTAAGAATGTTAAAAAATCTACCTCAAAGGAAAAATAGTAAAAGAAAACTGTGCAAAAAAGACACAATACTTTCCAAGGAATTTTAAGAAGTCTGATAGCTGACTCCTTGTAAAAAAATGATGAAAATAAGCCATGACAATGGAATGACATCCCTAAAGTGCAGGAGGTGGGGGGAACAGAAAAATATTCTTCAAGGGATAAAAAAAAAAAAAAAAAGAAATAATTTCCAAACAGTCTGCAAGATATTTTCTCGCCATTAAATCTTTCCTAAAAGAAATACCATAGCAAGTTCTTCAGGAAGAGAAAAATGATCCCAGATAAAACTACAGAAGAGAATAAAAAGCAATGGGAAAAACTATGAATGAATACAACTAAATATTTACTGTAACAAAAAAATAGTAGCTTTTGGATGATAAATGTATAAAATTAAAATGCCTTATAACAATAACGTAAAAATCTGGAGGTTATTTTTGGAATGACAAGATCTTATCACTATCAGGGAGGTGGTAACAGCAGTAACTTGCGGTGACAGTAATTAATCATACATGCATGTTAGGGGCACCTGGGTGGCTCAGTCAGTTGAGCATCTTGCCTTCAGCTCAGGTCATTGTCCCAGGGTCCTGGGATTGAGCCCCACAATAGGCTCCCTGGTCAGCAGGAAGTCTGCTTCTCCCTCTTCCTCTGCCCCCCACCTCACTCACGTTCTATCTCTCTTGCTTGCTCTCTCATTCTCAAGTAAACAAAATCTTTTAAAAAAACACCCAAATGTGCATGCTAATTTTTAGAATGGTCACTGAAAGAATATTTAACACAAATTCAATAGAGGGCAGAAGAAAAAGGGGAAACAGGAAATAAAACAATTCAAATAGGGATCCCTGGGTGGCGCAGCGGTTTGGCGCCTGCCTTTGGCCCAGGGCGCGATCCTGGAAGACCCGGGATCGAATCCCACGTCAGGCTCCCGGTGCATGGAGCCTGCTTCTCCCTCTGCCTGTGTCTCTGCCTCTCTCTCTCTCTCTGTGACTATCATAAATAAATAAAAATTAAAAAAAAAAATAAATAAAAAAAACAATTCAAATAAGAAAAGAATAAACCCAAACATATTAGTATTTCTTTGGATACTTTAATTATAAGGCCAGATCGTTAGCCTGGAAAAAAACTAACACAACTATATACTGTTTATGAAAAAAAATTTTTAAGAATATGAAGAATCAGAAAATCTAAATGCAAAAGGATGAAAATACATTTACCAAGGAAACAATAATCAAAGTACCTATGCTATTTCTAGAAAAAGCATATTTTAAGGCTAGATGCATCATTAGGGATAAAAGACAGAAATAACATTGTGATACAAGGGCTTAATCCATCAGGAAAATACAATTAGAAATATGCATGCATCCATGAATATATAAACTGTAGGTATAAAGCAAACTATATGAAGCAAAGCTTTAAACTGTATCAAAATTTTACAGAAAAGAAAAATAAGCAACATATCAGTAACAACAGAGATGAGTAACTCTCCAATAAAAACAGGAGACATGTTAACAAGTACACATAAAATATTTACCAAAATTGATCACATGCTGGATCATAAAATATGACTCAATGTATTTAAAATGAACAAAACCATTCACAGTATATTCTCTGAGCAAAGTGCTATTAATCTATGAATACATTTTAAAACTGTTAGAAATCAAATTACACATTTCTAGTAAACATCATGGTTCAAAAGTATTTTAGAAATTAGGAAATGTTTGGGATGCCTGGGTAGCTCAGCAGTTAAGCATCTGCCTTTGGCTCAGGGTGTGATCCTGGAGTTCCTGGATCGAGTTCCGCATTGGGCTCCCTGCATGGAGCCTGCTTCTTCCTCTGCCTATGTCTCTACCTCTCTCTCTCTCTCTCTCTCTCTCTCTCTCTCTCTCTCTCTGTGTGTGTGTGTGTCTCATGAATAGATAAATAAAATTTTTTAAAAAAAGAAATTAGGAAATGTTTGTGAATTAGCGATAATGAAGATCAAACCTGTGGGATGCAGCTGAAGTGAAGAGATAATGTAAAGCTCTGGAGTTTTGGTTTGTGTGCACAGTGTGGCTCTCCCAGTTAGTTCCTGTGACAACACTAATGATTAGTGACCCTCACAATGTTAGTGGTTTGCCCTTACTCTGTTAACTGGCTATCCAGTAAGCTGTGAGAAGAGAACAGCACTGAGCACCTTGTCTATAGTAGTGCATAGAGCAGCAGAGAGAGTGTCATGTTTTTCTTTCTACTCTGGAGCTCTCTGTATTCATGAAATGCTTCTAGCCTCTGATCTCTTTTATCTGTTCTAATCTGTATAGGATCAGAGCTCTTCCTCAGAACCAAAAGTTACAACCTTCCAACCCTAGAGCACCATGGACAATGACTATAAGTTTTCTAATGGCATGGAAGCCAGTGAAACTGGCCTCTGAGCCCTATATCTCATTTAAAACAAATGGGTTTGCTTTCACTTTCACAGCAGGGAAGGATGGCCAAAGAGATACCAGATGGACAAAAGATAAGGAAAGTGACAAGTGTAAACTGAACAAATATTCTCCTAAATCCTATCTATTAATTATTCAAATATTCAAATGCTCACACAAATGCACAAAATTTGAATGGTCCATGGCACAAAATTCAAAAATCTCTTGAGGCAATCAGATCACTAGAGTCAGGAGAAAATTACCTACAAAAAAATTTGTCGGGAAGCCCGGGTGGCTCAGCGGTTTAGTGTCGCCTTCAGCCCAGGGCATGATCCTGGAGATCTGGGATCGAGTCCTGCATCAGGCTTCTTGCATGGAGCCTGTTTCTCCCTCTGCCTGTGTCTCTGCCTCTCTCTCTCTCTCTCTCTCTCTCTGTGTGTGTGTGTGTGTCTCTCATGAATAACTTTAAAAAATCTTTAAAAAAAATTTGCCAGGACGCCTGGGTGGCCCAGCAGTTTAGCGCCTGCCTTCAATCCAGGGCGTGATCCTGGAGTCCCGGGATCAAGTCCCACATCAGGCTCCCTGCATGGAGCCTGCTTCTCCCTCTGCCTATGTCTCTGCCTCTCTCTGTGTGTGTGTCTCTCATGAATAAATACATAAAATCTTTTTTAAAAATTAAAATTAAAAAATTGACTTTGTTTACTATGGGACTGCTATTGGTAGTATGACAGGCTGTGTCTTTCCATAATTACAGATGCCTTGGGCCAATACATATTAGAGAGCAAGCAGGTCCAGAAGGTAGCTTAAGAAATACATTTCTGTTTCTTCAAATAAGAATATTTTTGTTTTAGAAAATAAATGTAAAGGAAAAGATTTTCACTGAGGCATATTCCACAATATACTCCCTGACATAATGAGCCAAAGTATATTTTTATCTTTCTTGAGAGACTTAGATATAGGTCAATATTAGCTGAGGAGAATCTTCTGGAATGTACCAGAGAATAAAACTCCTCAAAAGACTTTGTCTAATACTCACCATTAGTAAGCAGCAGGCAATGAAGAAGATGAGGAAGTCCCAGAGCAGAGCCGAGAGCCAGAAATTAGTGGCAGAGACTCCACTCACAAACTGGATGTGCTTTGCCTTAGTGATTCTCTCAGTCACCGTCAGAAGACAAAAGCTACTGACAAAAATACTCATGCCAAAAAACAAATTCAAGGCTACCTGTGCTCCTGTTAATTTTCTACAAAGGAATGAATAAAAAAAGACACATTGATAAGACAACTAAGTGGAAAATACTAGTTTCTAAAAATAACTTGTTATTTATTATATATTATTTATTTTATTATTCTATTAACTTTTAAAATTAACCTTTTTTAAAGAATGTGTTCAGATAAGGAAGAAGGACTATATTTAATGTACCAAGCTCAATTCCAATAAAAAAGCATACGTACCTTTTCTCAAGTTTTTTAGAAGCAGCATTTAGAGGCTGAGGTTTGTTAGAGACTGTAATTGATGCATTGGGACCAGAAAGAGCCATAAAAATAATATTGTCTAATACTGTCAGGGATAGTGGTGGTGAGTGGTATGCCTGGTTGTTGAACCAAATGGTAACCTCAGTTTGACGTCTAGTAGGCTGAAAGGAAAGTGCAATAATGCATGAGTAAATGCATTCTTGACTTTGCCCCAAGTATTCCGTTAGGTCACCTGGAATGAGAAAACAATAATGACCATGGGCTCAGCATGCAATACAGATCACTTAGTATGCATTTTGGAAAGGTAGAACCCACTAATTTTACTTGTCCAATATTTTTTCTATTTCCAGTGTCTCACAACATCTCTGACAGACACATCTTGATCATTCAACTCAAGAACTCTATTCTAATAATCTACACAAACCTCGCACCTTTTAGCTTAGTTTCACTTAGAAAATATAGTCCACCAGGAAATACAAATCAAAACCACAATGAGATACTACCTCACATGGGTCAGAATAGCTGTTGATGAGAATGTGGAGAACGGTTAACCCTTGTGCACTCTTGTTGGCAATGCAAACTGGTGCAGCCACTGTGGAAATAGTATGGAGGTTCCTCAAAACATTTAAAATAGAAATACCATATGATCCAGCGATTCTACTATTGGGTGTTGACCCAAAGAAAACAAAAACACTAATTTGAAAAGATATAAGCACTCCATGTGTACTGCAGCATTATTTATAATAGCCAAATTATGAAAGCAACTCAAGTCTCCAGTGATAGATGAATGGATAAAGAATGGATATATATACACACATATATACATATATATGTTATATATATACACACACACATTACTCAGCCATGAAAAAAAGAATGAAATCTTGCCATTTGAAACATTACTATTGATATATCTGTGACACATAGTCTTTTTATTTTTGTATAAACAACATAATATAGCAGAAAAGGAACCACATTATTAATCAGAGAAATCATTTCTCCCTCTTCTCTCCTCTGTCATTTCTAAACAACTACATGGTCTTTGACTAATAAATGTTCATCTAGTGCTTCTGTCATGGAGGAGAAAAAGGAATAAAGGAATATGTGATTTAATGACAGCTTTTATGCCACTCAGCCTATGTGTATGCTGCAAAATCAGGATAAAGATAGAATAATCAACATTTCTCATGCATTTTCATTTTTCACAATGGAATCTAAAGGATAAAAGAGAAACGATCTGCCAAACTACACAGCTCTATGCTAACCTAAACCAAAACTGTCAACCACGCAGCAGCTAAAGGAAATACAAAGGAAACACATGAAAGGCAATGATCAGCCTTGAAAGACGGACAGACTTGCTCCTTATAGATGTGATTTAGTGTAGTGAGTGGGTTAATACTGCAGACTCCCACCAGGCAGTCCTAAAATCTAGTCCCTACTCTAATACATACCAGATTCATTTTTTTGACAACTTAGTTAAGATCTCCAAGCCTCAAGAGATGTGTGGGAAATATCAGAAAGGGAGACATAACATAAAGACTCCTAACTCTGGGAAACGAACTAGGGGTGGTGGAAGGGGAGGAGGGCGGGGGGTGGGGGTGAGTGGGTGACGGGCACTGAGGGGGACATTTGACGGGATGAGCACTGGGTGTTATTCTGTATGTTGGTAAATTGAAGATCAATAAAAAATTAATTTATTAAAAAAATAATAAAAATTAAAAAAATAAAATAAAAAGATCTCCAAGCCTCAAGCTAGTATGATTGTTACAGAAATGTAGATAACTGAAATATTTAGAAAAGTTCCTGCCAAAAGTAGTGTTCAGTACATGTAATCAATTATTATTATTGTCTTCCAAATAAGTAGTTCAGAGTAGCCTGCCCATAACATCTTCAACCTAACCTGTTTTAAAATATGGGTAATCTAGAGATTTGTGCATAGCCTTTCAGGATTTAGTACCATGATACCACATTGTAAGCCTGGTTTTATGTGAGGTTTTGTGCTAAATTTTACAAAACAAGATATTTTAGTACTTAAAATCATTCCCTAGAAGGTGTAGCAAATAGCTGGCAGATGGCTACAAAGTGCCTTCATTAATAATGAACTTTTGTGGCCAATCTCCTTGAGGGATAATTCTTATTTCTGATTTGGCTGCCTTTATGAGATTGGTGACAGTCAAGAAAGAAAAGAGCAATTGCTAAATATTCGTTAGGACCCTTCTTTGTCAGTGATACAAGCAGGTTTCCAACAATTACCAGAAAGAACATTACCTTTCACTTCCTGAAGTTTTTGTTTCTTTGCCTTTAGTAAGATCTCAAGATTTTTTGTTAAATTCCGAGTAAAATCAGAATCAACAGCAATTGATAAAGGCACAATGGTTTGACCATATTGTTCCAAATCCATTTCCCTGGCAGGTTCAGTTTTAGTTCTTATAATTTCTATTCCTTTCATCAGAAAATAAACGATGCCCAGAAATCCCAGTATCTGCATCAATATCAAACTCCAGTTGCGCCAAGAGAACATAGCCCTCTTTATGAACATGGCATAGAACTGCTGGCAGTTAAGAGACCACTGACAAGAAGAGAGAAAGATGCCATTACAATGGTTACAAGCCTTAATGAAATTCATTAATATTAATTTTCTGAATCTTATGGTAGAAGATGTACACATTCTATAAATATATCCTTGAGTAGAACACAGCCATGGTTAACACACAGGTAACAAGCAAAACTTCTTTTTGGGGGAATATGTTGAGGCTTGGCTTCTAATTATACTGAAAACCTCAAAAGGATGATTTTTTATCACAAACACAATCATGGCATCTCTGAGCAGAACAACATGACATCAGGCTTCATCAATATTAAATCATGATCCTTTACTCCTATCTCTATTTGACAAATGAAGCATTCCCATAATGTGCATATGTAATAAGTTTCCACTGCTAGGTGTTCATCCATGTGATAGTGGATAGCCAGGAAACAAAAAATGAATTTATTTTTAAACTTCAGTAATAGGGGATCCCTGGGTGGCTCAGCAGTTTAGCGCCTGCCTTTGGCCCAGGGCGTGATCCTGGAGTCCTGGGATCGAGTCCCACATCAGGCTCCCTGCATGGAGCCTGCTTCTCCCTCTGCCTGTGTCTCTGCAGAGAGCTCTCTCTATATATATGTCTATCATGAATAAATAACTAAAATCTTTAAAAATAAATAAATAAACTGCAATAATATACTCCAGTACTTTTTCTTCAACTTCTAAATTTAAAGTAATATGCCTAATTGTTAATTTGAAAAATGTTACTAAATATGTTATTTTCTTTTTTTTTTTTCAGGCTCTTTGGCTCATCTATAGTTGATTATATTTTTTTCAGATTAACAACAGAACCTGTTCCTTTTTTTAAGATTTTATTTATTTATTCATGAGAGATGCAGAAAGACAGAGGCAGACACACAGGCAGAGGGAGAAGCAGGCTCTATGCAGGGAGTCTGATGTGGGACTCAATCCTGGAACTCCAGGATCATGCCCTGGGCCGAAGGCAGGCACTAAACTGCTGAGCCACCCAGGGATCCCCACAAAACCTGTTCCTTTAAATGTAAAGACCTCCTCTGAAAAGGTGTCTGAATATTGAAGAAAAGCATATAGAGTATATATATTACTTGGGTATGTAATCTATAGCTTAACCAACATTTTGGACACCCCATAATTTATCATGAAAAAAATATTCCTAATTAATCAACCAATATTATCTGAATAAAACAATCAGCATTTGGATGTTGTCATTAACCAAAAATAAGATAAAGTTTAGAAGGAAAATTTTTTCTCATATTGTCTTCAAAGCAGAAAAATGTGGTTTCTGACTTTAAGAAGACGTGTTATTAGATACATTTCTAGAGTGAAAGAATATGCAAATGCAAGAATCAACTTTTCTAGACTGGTCTGCAAATCTTCTTTCATCTGATTTCCCACCAGATCGGGAAGAGTGATACCTCAGAAGAAATACACAAGCAAGGAGAGGAGAAAAATCACATTTCTAAGTAACTGAATCATGCCAAACAGTCTGCAATTCACATTACTAGTATAAACACATTAACAGTCTCATGGAGAATGAAATTGGAGCACAAATATGTTAAATGTCTTGGTCAAAGTCAAATAAGCCAGTAAATGATAGAATAGGAATTCCAGTTCTATCTGGTTCAATAAATGGTGCTGGGATAATTGGACATCCACATGCAGAAGAATGAAACTAGACCACTCCCTTTCACCATACACAAGGATAAACTCAAAATGGATGAAAGATCTAAATGTGAGACAAGATTCCATCAAAATCCTAGAGGAGAACACAGGCAACACCCTTTTTGAACTCGGCCACAGTAACTTCTTGCAAGATACATCCACGAAGGCAAAAGAAACAAAAGCAAAAATAAACTATTGGGACTTCATCAAGATAAGAAGCTTTTGCACAGCAAAGGATACAGTCAACAAAACTCAAAGACAACCTACAGAAAGGGAGAAGATATTTGCAAATGACCTAGTTTCCTAGTTTCCAAGATCTATAAAGAACTTCTTAAACTCAACACCAAAGAAACAAACAATCCAATCATGAAATGGGCAAAAGACATGAACAGAAATCTCACAGAGGAAGACATAGACATGGCCAACATGCACATGAGAAAATGCTCTGCATCACTTGCCATCAGGGAAATACAAATCAAAACCACAATGAGATACCGCCTCACACCAGTGAGAATGGGGAAAATTAACAAGGCAGGAAACCACAAATGTTGGAGAGGATGTGGAGAATGTTGCAACAGGATGTGCACCTGTTGCACTCTTGGTGGGAATGTGAAATGGTGCAGCCACTCTGGAAAACTTTGTGGAGGTTCCTCAAAGAGTTCAAAATAGACAGACCTGCCCTATGACCCAGCGATTGCACTGTTGGGGATTTACCCCAAAGATACAGATGCAATAAAATGCCAGGACACCTGCACCCCAATGTTTATAGCAGCAAGTCCACAATAGCCAAGCTGTGGAAGGAGCCTCGGTGTCCATCGAAAGATGAATGGATAAAGAAGATGTGGTTTATGTATACAATGGAATATTACTCAGCCATTAGAAATGACAAATACCCACCATTTGCTTCAACATGGATGGAACTAGAGGGTATTATGCTGAGTGAAATAAGTCAATCAGAGAAGGACAAACATTATATGTTCTCATTCATTTGGGGTATATAAAAAATAGTGAAAGGGAATAGAAGGGAAGGGAGAAGAAATGGGTGGGAAATATCAGAAAGGGAGATATTGGCCTCAGAACATGAGGACTCCTAACTCTGGGAAACGAACTAGGGGTGGTGGAAGGGGCGGAGGATGGGCAGTGGGGGTGAATGGGTGACGGGTACTGAGGGGGGCACTTGACGGGATGAGCACTGGGTATTATTCTGTATGTTGGCAAATTGAACACCAATTAGAAATAAATATATTATTTAAAAAAAAAACAAAAAAAACCACACACGCACACACAAAAAACAAAAAACAAAATTCCATACTCTGGTTATACAACACCCACTCTGCTTCATGACTGGCCTGTAAACCCCTCAGTAAAGGCACGCTTATGGGCCACTCTGAGAAATGTTAATCATCTCAGAATCCCTGGTCTTCATTAGAGAAACTGTAGGGCATAGACAATCGGAACAACGAAAGAAATTCTTGGGAATCCATTGAATTTTCCCATGCTAATAAGAGAACAGTTGGGGAACAGTCCATTAGGAAGTGCCAAGGCCTTCCAATGCATAAATTTAAATGGCTTTTTTTTTAAGGGCTTTTATGTGTGTAAATAGTGATAACTTTTGCTCTGGCCCTTTTTCAACTCTGAACAAACTAACAATTTTAAAAACTGAGATAAGTGACTCTTAGAAATAACAATAGTGACAGTAAAATCTGATTTTTAACTATCATATTTTACTTTTGAATTAGAAAGTTAACTGGATTGCTTTATAGACTCTTCCTGACTTGGCCTTCCCTGGCTAAGAACTCCAAAGTCTCCTAGAATTCAAAGATTAGGATAAAATTTATCTTTTTTTATCCCATCCAAACATATACCACCAGCATTACATTCTTAGTGAAGATGCTCACCCCGGTATTAAACATAATATTAGAGTGTTCACTTGAGGTTGGAGAGTATGATCTCTCAAAACTTCTGGGCACATTCATATTCTGGTTCATATTTTCTCTTCTGTTTTTGTCCTTTAGGGACAGGGTCTGGAAAGCTTCATTATTCTCTGTACTGACCCTACACATAAGAAAACATTCATTTTAACAAGAACAGCAGTTTTATTGCAAGGTTTTCAGAGTTGGTGGAAAAAAATTAAAAAAAAAAGCACAGTTATCTAATATTAATATTGGATAAAATAAACTGAACTTAATTAAGTTAAAGGTGTAACAGTATCTTTTTTTAGAAAGGAAGGTATTAAATTTCTTTTATTTTAAGGAAGTATATTAATTCTAGCAGGGTTTTTATTTTTATAATGTTTCTAAGCATATGCCAGTTTAATAGATTTGTTTTTCAATTTTCTGCTCCAGGCAATCTAAATATCTGTAATGGTTTACAGAGCAAAAGAGCACATAATTCAGTTGTACTCCAAGAGTTCACAACTCCACAAGAGAAAAAGACATTTTTATTTTATTTTATTATTTTTTAAAGATTTATTTATTTATTTATGATAGACATAGAGAGAGAGAGGCAGAGGCACAAGAGGAAGGAAAAGCAGGCTCCATGCTGGAAGCCTGACGTGGGACTCGATCCCGGGACTCCAGGATCGCGCCCTGGGCCAAAGGCAGGTGCCAAACCGCTAAGCCACCCAGGGATCCCCTATTTAATTTTAATATACAAAAGAAAGTGCTTAACAGAATCATAATAATCATACTATCATGGGAAATCTGAGGTCCACCCACAAGTGCTCTGAAACCTGTGATGAAATCTCATAATTTGAGAGATAAATTTTTCACTCTAAGCCAATGAGCCAACAAGACTTTGATACCTTTATTAACCAGGATCAAAAGGAAAAAAAAGCATCAAATACTGATTTAGTCTGACAACAATATTTTAAATTCAAGGTAGTGTTTGTGCTATGTCTGGTCACTGTGATGCTACAAACCAAGAAGTATGGTTTCTTCCTTGACTTTTTTCTCTAACTTCTTTATTAGGGTTTTATTAATTTGTATATAATTAAGACATATTCAATGGGAAAAGTTTTGAAAATTACAACTAAAAGAAAACATACTCAAGATCTTATGACTCAGACATACACAAATGACATTTTTCTATATCTACATATGCACGAGCATGAATGTATGTATACATATACATAAAATGCAAAATTTGAATCATGCTCTAATACTACAATGTTACATAACTCGCTTCTAAAATTATTTACATTCATTTTAGGTGCTGGGAAAATTGAAGAGTCACATGAAGAAAAATGAAACTGAACCACTTCTTTACACCAATACACAAAAATAAACTTAAAATGGATGAAAGACCTAAATGTGAGACCTGAACCCATCAAAATCCTAGAGGAGAACACAAGTAGCAACCTTTCTGACTTCTTGCTAGACATGTCTCCAAAGGCAAGGGAAACAAAGGCAAAAATGACCTATTGGAAATTCATTAGGATAAAAAGCTTTTGCACAGCAAAGGAAACAGTAAACAAAACTAAAAGGCAACCTACAGAATGGGAGAAGATATTTGCAAATGACTTCCCAGATACAGGGTTATTATCCAAAACCAATAAAGAACTTATCAAACTCAACACCCCCCAAAAAAAATTCAGTCAAAAAACCGGCAGACATGAACAGACATTTCTGCAGAGAAGACATACAAATGGCCAACAGACACATGAAAAGATGCTCAACATCACTCAGCATCAGGGAAATACAAATCAAAGCCATGATGAGATACCAGCTCACACCTGTCAGAATGGCTAAAATTAACACAGGAAACAACAGATATTGGCAGGATGCAGAGAAAGGGGAACCCTCTGACACTGTTGATAGGAATGCAAACTGGTGTAGCCACTCTAGAGAACAGTATGGAGTTTCCTCAAAAAGTTAAAAATAAAACTACCCAATGAGCCAGCAATTGCACTACTAGGTATTTATCCAAAGGATAGAAACATGTGATCTGAAGGGGTACCTGCAGCCCAATATTTATAGCAGCAATGTCCACAATAGCCAAGATATGGAAAAAGCCCAGGTATCTGTCAACAGATGAGTGGATAAAGAAGATATGAGATACACACACACACACACACACACACACACACACACACACACTTGAATATTACTCAGTCATCAAAAAGAATGAAATCTTGCCATTTGCCATGGCGTGGATGGATTTAGAGGGTATTATGCGATGCGAAATAAGTCAGTCAGAGAAAGACCAATATGATTTCATTCATATGTGAAATTTAAGAAACGAAACAGATGAACACAGAGGAAGGGAAAGAAAAATAAGATGAAAACAGGAGGGAGGCAAACCACATGAGATTCTTAACTCTAGGAAACAAATTGGATTGCAGGAAGGGAGCTATGGGGGGAAAGGGATAATTGGGTGATGGACATTAAGAAGAGCACTTGATGTAATAAGCACTGGGTGTTATATGCAACTGATGAATCACTAAATTCTACCCCAGAAACTAATAATATATCATATGCTAACTAAATTAAATTTAAAATAAAAATTTTTATATAAATAAAATTATTTGTATTTACCTTAGTATATCTATATACTTCTAATGACTATTGAATTTCATCTTACTGTACAGATGTGCCAGTTAACTGGCCAATTTTGATTGCTTTAACTTTTTGTTATTACAAACAATGCCATGATGAACATTATTCCACATTTATCACTATCCACAAAGAACAAAATTGCAGATGTAGAATACTCACATTTTAAAACATTTAAAACTTGTCTCTCTTGTCAATTGCCCTTCAGAAAGAGGCCAAGTTTATAACATCTTCCTATTTTACCACATATTGACCAAAACATTTTTTTTTTTACATTTGGCTATTTTATCATTCCTTTGAATTAATTTGACCATTTGTGGTTATTCTTTTGTGAATTAATTTTCTATCACTTGTCTAATTTCATATGGTATTTTCATATTTTTCTTTTGGATTTAGAAGAGATTCCTATTATAATTAATCTGTGCCATTTATCATTTGTTTCTTAATTTTGTTGGAGTATTCTCTGATACAGAAATATTTAGACTTTACTTAGCTAAACATTTTTCTTTAAAGTTTCTTACAAAAAAAGAACAAATGTAAGAAAACATCTATATCCTCAACTCAGAAAATTTAACATTTTGTTAGTTTGAGCCAATTTTTAAGATATATTACAAATAAATTTAAATCACCTCTGAACAAGATTGTCAATCCCCTTTTCTTCCTACCATCAAGTCAACTATGATGTTTGGTATGTAATCCTCTAGATACTTTTTAAATAAACTTTTAACAATAGAATAGCTTTAGATTTACAGAAAAGTAGCAAAGATAATACAGAAATCCTGTATACCCCTCATGCAGTTTCCCTATTGTTAACATCCTTCATTACCATGGTACATTTATCACAACTAAGAAACCAACATGGACAAATTGCTATTAATTAAACTCCACTTTTTATTCACATTTCACTAGTTTTTCCACTAAAGTCCATTTTCTTTTCCAGGATCCCACAAAGCATATGTTATATTTAGTCATTATATCTCTTTAGGCTCCTCTGGTTGGTGACAGTTTTTAACACCTTCATTGTGTTTCATAACCTTGGATATTGTGATGAGGTGTTTTGTATAATGTTCCTCAATTTGGGTTTGTCTTGTTTTTCTCATGGTTAGAATGGGGTTATGGCTTTTTGGGAAGAATATTGCAAAGATGAAGTACCCTCTTCCTCTCATTATATCAGGGCAAGGGGGGTATACGATATTAACATGACATATCACTGCAATGAAACTATTACTTTGATCACCTGGCCAAGATAGTAGTACGTGAGTCCATACTGATAACAGAACTGAATGAATAAATGGAGAAGGGAGACAAATCTTCCTTGTAGAATTCCAGATAATGATATAGATACTATTCCCTCCACAAAGTATATGTATGCAATCCTTCCTCCCCTTGAGTATGATCTGTGTCTAATGACATGTTTCAGAAGAATAGAGTACAAAATAGGGATAAAAGGTAATTTTACAGTAGAGCAATTAGATATATTTTAATATTACTATACACACATATGCATCCATAAATGTGTATAGTTTTGTTTTATGAGTTTAATGTTTTATGTAAATGGTATATTTAACAGTCCTACAAATTTCTTTTTTCCTCTCAAAGATTAGACATTTTACATCTCTCCATGTTGACATTTGTACAAAGAGAAATTTAGTTCATTCTTTCCAACTGATATGTGTTGTATTTCATTACATAGGTATCATATTTTATTATTACACTGTATTATTTATTCCAGTATTTTGCTATTATACACTTCAATGAACATCTCTGTATCTATCTTCTAGGCAATTATGTGAGATTTCTCTAGAGTGTATATATAACAGTGGAATTTCTAGATTGTGGAAGGTAGATATTTTTAACTCACTGGATGTTGCCATGTATTCACCAATGCAGTAGAACCATCTTACTGTATAATTGGCAGGTTTGAGAGTTCTTTCCTTTTCATCAGCACAATACTGGATATGCACTGCCAAAGTGATTTTGCCCATTCTAAGTTCTTTTTATTGAGTAAGAAATTTTAGAATTGGCTGATCAATTCTTAAAAAAACTTCTTCTGGGATGCTGGTTGATAGGGCTGGAATTGATCTGGATGGAAACCATAGATCAATGTGGGGAGAATATGGTTTTTGGTACTACTGTTCTTCATTTTTTTTCTTTTGTTTTTTAAGATTTTGTTTTTAAGTAATCTCTACACCCAACATGGGGCTCAATCTCAAAATCCCGAGATCAAGAGTCATGTGCTCCACTGATAAGCCAGCCAGGTAGCCTGGTTTTTGGTGCAATTGTAATTGGGGTTGAGTCCTTGATTTCTCTTCCTGCTGCTTCATTATTGGTATAGAAATGCAACAGATTTCTGTATGTTCATATTGTAACCTGCAACTTTGCTGAATTCATGTATCAGTTCTAGCAATCTTTTGGTGGAGTCTTTTGGGTTTTCTACATAGAGTATCATGTCATCAGTGAGTAAAGTTTGACTTCTTCCTTGCTGATAGGGATGCCTTTCATCTTTTTGTTATCTGGGGAGGCTACAACTTCTAATACTAAGTTAAACACTAATGGTGAGAATGGACGTCCCTGTTTTGTTCCTGACCATAGAGGAAAAGCTCTCAGCTTTTCCCCACTGAGGATTATATCAGCAGTGGGTTTTTTATATAAGGTTGTTAAGATATTGAGGTATGTTCCCTCTATGTTCAAGATTTTTGTCAAGAATGGATGCTGTATTTTGTCAAATGCTTTTTCTGAATCTTTTGAGAGGATCATATGGTTCTTATCCTTTCTTTTATTAATGTGGTGTATCATGTTAATTGACTTGTGAGTATTAAACCACCTCTGCAGCCCAGGAATATATATCACTTGATTGAGGTGAATAATTCTTTTAAATTCAATTTGCTAGTATCTTGTTGATAATTTTTATATCCATGTTCATCAGGGACACTGGCCTGTAATTCCCCTTTTTAGTGGGGTCTTTGGTTTTTGGAATCAAAGTAATGCTTGCCTCAGAGAATGAGTCTGGAAGTTTTCTTTTCATTTCTATTTTTTGTAACAGTTTGAGAAGAATAGGTATTAACTCTTCTTTAAGTTTCTGGGAGAATTCCCTGGGAAATCATCCATCCCCAGAGGTTTTTTTTTTTTTTTTTTTTCCTAAAGATTTTATTTATTTGTGAGAGACAGAGAGAGAGAGAGACAGAGAGACAGAGAGAGAGGCAGAGATACAGGCAGAGGGAGAAGCAGGCTCCATGCAGGGAGCCTGATGTGGGACTCGATCCCAGGACTCCAGGATCAGGCCCTGGGCTGAAGGCAGGGGCTAAACCGCTGAGCCACGGGGCTGCCCTTTTTTTTTTTTTAAGATTTTATTTAGGGTTGCCTCCGTGGCTCAGTTGGTTGAGCATCTACCTTTGGCTCAGGCCCTGATCTCAGAGTCCTGGGATGGAGCCCCGAATCAGGCTCCCTGCTCCACAGGGAGTTTGCCTCCCCATCTGCCTCCATCTCTCTCTGTCTCTCATGAATAAATAAATAAAATCTTTAAAAAATATTTTACTTATTTATCTGAGAGAGAGAGAGAGAGCACAAGCAGGCAAAGTGCCAGGCAGAGGGAGGGGGAGATTTAGGCTCCCTGCAGAGCAGGGAACCTGACACAGTGCTCTATCCCAGGACCCTGAGATCACCACCAAAGCCAAAGGCAGGTGCTTAACTGACTGAGCCACTCAGGTGCCCCTGTTGGGAAATTTTTGATTACTGATTCCATTTCTTTGCTGGTTATGGGTCTGTTCAAATTTTCTTTTCTTTTTAATTTTTTTATTGGAGTTCGATTTGCCAACATATAGCATAACACCCAGTGCTCATCCCACCAAGTGCTCGGCTCCGTGCCCATCACCAACTCACCCCAACCCCCCGCCCACTTCCCCTTCCACTACCCCTTGTTCATTTCCCAGAGTTAGGTGTCTCTCATGTTTTGTAACCCTCACTGATATTTTCACTCATTTTCTCTTCTTTCCCTTTATTCCCTTTCACTAATTTTTATATTTCCCAAATGAATGAGACCATATAATGTTTGTCAAATTTTCATTTCTTTCTGTTTCGGTTTTGGTAGTTTGTAGGTTTCTAGGAATTTATCCAATTCTTCCAGATTGCCCAGTTTGTTGACACATAATTATTCATAATAATCTCTTATAATTGTTTGTACTTCTATGGTATTGGTTATGACTCTCCCCTTTCATTCTTGATTTTATTTGGGTTCTTTCTCTTTTCTTTTTGATAAGTCTAGCTAGGGGTTTCTCAATTTTATTAATTCTTTCAAGGAATCAGCTCTTAGTTTTATTGATCTGTTCTACTGGAATTTTTATTTGTTTCTGTATCATTTAGGTCTCCTATGTTCTTTATTATTTTCCTTTTTCTGCTGGTTTTAGGCTTTATTTGCTGTTCCTTTTCTAGCTTTTTTAGGTGTAAGGTTAGATTGTGTATTTGAGACTTTTCTTGATTCTTGAGAATATCTATTGCAATATACCTCCCTTAGTCACTACTCCATAAAGCAGTGAGACTGATAAGATTGTTTTTAAGCCTGAGAGAGTGAAGTCTAGAACAGTCCAGAGAACCAGAAAAGACTTTTTGTGAGGTCTTTTTACTTATAACTAGTTGGCCTTCACTTAGCAGTATCCTGGAATCCCTGGACACATTCTCTTTGAGCTTTCACACAGTGTAAGGTTATCTCAGACCATAAACCATTGACAATTTAAGTAGGTTACAAAGACATGATTAGATTCAAGATTTCTCTTTGAGCTTTCACACAGTGTAAGGTTATCTCAGACCATAAACCACTGACAATTTAAGTAGGTTACAAAGACATGATTAGATTCAAGATTTTAAAGTCATCCCCAGTAAAATCTCCACTTTAGATACTGGATCACATAAATTCTCTTTGCTCTAGGACATTCCTAACCCTGACTCCCAAAAGGTGCAGGCACCCAAACACAAACCCTGAAGTTTCATAAATAACCTTCTTACCCAATATTCCTCTACGCTGGATATTTAGTACTTGGGCTTAGTTATTTTATGCAGTTCCATAGCCACATGATCTGCAGGGAAGATCCTGCTTCTCCAGCTCACTGAACTGCTGTTCTCATCCTAATCACGTGACTCACAGCAGCCTGAGCCCATTAGAGGAACAAGGGGCAAGGACTAGTCTGTTGGCATTCATAGAAGATTATCATCTCTAACAGTCTAATACTATTTCTTCAATTACTCCATCCCCATACAGTGAAATCTGATTATAGAGCAAGAGATTTTTCCTCTCTCCTGCCCCTCCAAGCATCATTACTTACTTAAGGAAAACTTCTTCCATGGTAGTGATCGAGACACCAAAGCTACCAATGCCCAGTTTTTCTTGACTTTTTTCCAGATCAGTAAGTAGGCCTGTAAACCTAGAAGGAGAAGAAAAGAGAAAGCTACCACCAGATTACTTTCATATAAATGTTTCTTGTTCCCAATTAATTTCCTTCAGCAGTGGTAAAAATGTAGCTCATCCTTCACTGCAATGCTTGTTACAGTTCCCATGGTTCTGATGAAAGAGAAATGTGGAATATATGAAGGGAAAAAAACTACCAAACTGCTATCATAAATTCCTTCCTGGTTTTCTGATAAAATTATCAACTGACTTTCTCTACATATTAACATTCATCTCTAATTAAGATTTAATTTACTTAACATATGCTGTAGTTCTTATAAAATACTAAATCAAAAAGGAAAAATGTTTTCAAATTAATAAGAAGCAGAAGATACTCAACAAAGAAAATGAAGTATGAATAATAGAATGTAGGAGCTAGAAGAGAATTGTTTCCTCACATAACCAGGTAAGTTTTGTGCCATCTCAGGAAGATGTGATACTGTGCCATCAAGGTTTCTGAAAAATAGTTTTTCTGAGATTTATGTTTCTCTACTTTAGAAGATCATCTACTCCAGAAACCTATTCAGCTGTTGAACCTATGTACTATGTTCTCTCTAAGGAGTGAATATGACCACAAAAAAGGAGACCAAAACTCTCCATTTTGGAAAGTTCTATCAAAATTTTCTCTATTTTTTTAGCCAAAATTAGATTCAATTTACTGTCTCATAATTAGTGGGAAAAGTAAGTTTTAGAATACTACTGACATGTTTATCAAGATAATTTGTACACATGTTTATCAATATATGCATGGCAAAATCTTATATATTTTTTTTAAAAATTATGAACCACTTTAGTGAGGCATGATTGACATATGTACATACACACAAGCTGCACATATGCAATATACACCATCAAGGCCTCCCCATATTTTCTCCTATCTCATTCATTCATTCATTCATCCATTCATTTTTGTAGTAAGAACATAAGATCTACCCTCGTGGCAAATTTTAAGTATACAACACAATATTCTTAATTACAGGCACTATGCTGTATAGTAGATCTCCATAACTTAAAGTTCTTGCAAAAACTGAAGCTATGGACCCTTGACAATCACTTCCCCATTTTCCTCTCCCCACAGCTCCTGGAACCCATGATTCTATTCCCTACTTCTATGAGCTTGACTATTTTTAATTCCAAATATAAGAGAAATCATACAGTATTTGTCTTTCTGTGTCTGGTTTATATCACTTAGCATAATGTCTTTAGATCTATCCATCCATATTGTCACAATGGCAGCATTTCCTTTTTCTTTAAGTATGAATAATATTTCATGATATGCATATACCAATTTTCTTTATTCATCCACAGATGGACATTTAGGTTGTTTCCATATTTTGATTATTGTGAATAATGCTGCAATAAACATGACAGAGCAAGTGTGTCTCTTTGAGATCCTGATTTTAATTCTTTTTCACAAACATCTGGGGGATTGCTGAATCATATTGTAGCTCATAATCATATGGCATAGCTGAATAATCATGTGGATAGCTAAATCATATGGTAGCTAGTAATTTTTTCGAAGAATCTCCATACTATTTTCTGCATAAAAAAATCTTAAGTAATATAAAAACAAACTCAAATTTTAAGAGTAATTTTTTCTATGGAGAAGGATTATAGGATCCTTTGACTTTTTAATTCATTCATTGCTATAATGAGGAACTTTAGTAATAATTGTGTTTTTGTGTATAATGTTGGTTAAACAGCAGACTCTGGCCTCTTAAGGGCTGGATAAATCAGAAAAAAAACAAAAATTTATAATGAATCATCAAAAATTATTATTATTATCCTTTTACTGATTAAAAAAAGTAGCAAATACAGAAAATGTGGATAACATAAATATTTAAAGAAGAAAATAAAAATAGTCTTACTACCTAGAAAATAACACCACTCTTACTAATGTGATATACTACTTTGATTCTATTGTTTTATTTCCATATTTTGCATACTGGTATACTACATTATAGGATTCTATATCCAGCTTTTACATGTAATGTAACGAGTGTTTTTCTATGAAAATATAAATTCCAAAGATTAATTTATATTCCATTGTATGAATGTTCTGTAATTGAATGAATTTTTATTTTTTAGGGGGAATTTAGGTATTTCTAGATGTTTCCTTAGAAAACAATTATATCCTGGAATTGTTGGGTCAAAGTATATGAATATTTTTAAGAGTTTCTCACTACTAGTATCTAAAGAGGAAATTTCACAAAATCATTATCAATGCTTACCAAAATCATTTTAAACATTTTTCTTCCTTTAAAAGCAAAAAAAATTATAATAAAATCTAGCTTAAATTTGCTCTTCTATTATTCCTAGTGATTCAGAAGAATTTTCTATATATATGGGAAATTTCTTTATCTTTTAATGAAAATGGCTTCTCACTTAAATACTAATTTTCTTGATATGAAAATAATGTTTAACTCTAAAACACTTAGAAACTATAGATAAAAAATGTACAAAATAGGAGGATGACAGAGGAAGAGGATCCTGAACTCATCTCATTCCACGTACACACCAAGGCAACAACTGTTAACTCTGAAAGCAACCTAAAGACTGGCAGCACAAATCTTCCACAGCTAAAGACAGAGAGAGAAGACCACATCAAGAAGGGTAGGAGAAACAAAGATGCAGTCAGGAGCCAAGAAGATCAGACCTTAAACAGACATCCCTGGCACTAGGGACCCACACTGGAAAGAGAAGTCCTCATAACATCTGGCTTTGAAAATCAGTGGGGCTTGATTCCAGAAGCTTTAAAAATCATCAAGGTTACCTCCTGCAGAACTAGAGGGCAATAGGAAACTGATCCCCTATTCTTATAGAGCCAGCACACTAAATAATTGGCCAGAGACACAGCACAGATGCAGGAGCTTGAAAACTACCATGGTATATGTGAAGCTTGATTGACTAATTTTAGGACATATGTCAGAGGTGGGGGGCAGGGATCTGCAGATTTCTCCAGGAACAAAAGTGCTTACAGGCATCATTTTTCCTGCCTTCTCTCAACCTAGATAGGCAGATTGCTTATAGAAGCCAGTTCTAATACTCTTTATCTACCTTTCTAGAATTACAAGGTCCAGCCCAGCAATTCCCCACAGACCAATACCATTTAACCCAACTGCCTCAGTAGGTGCTCCTTCAAAGTGACTCCTGCCCTGGGGTTATGGGGGAGGTAACCCTGCACACCAGCACACTCACAGTGCCAACTGCCAGGTTTCTTAGCTGGCTGCACAGGGAACAAGCATTGCCCTGGAGTGTTCCTGTAGATGTCACAGTGGCTAACTGCAGACAGCCTGGCTAGTCATGCCCATGAGCAAAATGATGGTAGCTACAGCTGGGCCTCTCACAGCATAGAGAGAAAACCCTGCCCTGTGCACCAGCAGCAGGCAAGGCAGGCTGTGGCAGGCACAGGACTGAGGGCCAGCCCCACTTACCAACATGCCTACAGCAATCACAACTCTGCCACAATGGGAAAGAGCATACAGCCCATACAGGGGACACCCCTGGTACGCTTAATTCTGATGACCAGGGAAGATGCACTACAGGGCACCACAGTATGCTTTTATACAAGGACACTTCTTTCAAGACCAGGAGATGTAGCTGATCTGCCTAATACATGGAAACAAACAGAAAGAGCCAGACAAAATGACACAGAGGAATATGTCCCAAATAAAAGAGCAAGCCAAAAATCACAGCAAAAGAGCTACATGAAATGGAAATAGACAATAAGCCTGCTAAATAATTAAAAGTAATGTTCATAAAGATACTTGTTGCACTTGAGAAAATAGTGAAATTCAGTGAAAACTTTAACAAAGAGATGGATAATATTAAAAAGAACCAGTCAGAACTAAAGAATTTAATAACTGAAATGAAAAATATACTAGAATTAATGAACAGCAGATTATATGGTGCAGAAGGATGAATGGATCAATAACCTTGAAGACAGAGTAATGGAAAACAACCAAGATGAACAGCAAAAAGAAAAAATAAAAATGAAAAAAGATTAAGGGATCTCTGTGACATCAAGCATAATAACATTTGCATTATAGGGATCCCAGAAAGAGAAGGTGGGGGAAGAAAACATATTTGAAGAAATAGTAGCTAAAAATTTCTCTAATCTAGCTAAGGTCCAGGAAGCACAGTGCGCCCCAAATAAGATGAAGCCTAGAAGGTCCACACCAAGACATAATAATTAAAATGGCAAAAAAATAATGATAATCTTAAAAACAGTAAGAGAAAAGTTCCATAAAAGGGAAACCCCAAAGTTACATTTTAAAAGGGAAACCCCAAATAGTAACCAGCTGATTTTTCAGCAGAAACTTTGTATGACAGAATAAAGTGGCATGATATACTCAAAGTTATGAAAGGAAAAAAGCTACAACCAAGAATACTCTACCCAGGAAGGGTACCATTCAGAATTGAAGAAAAAAAAAGAGTTTCCCAGATAAACAAAAGTTAAAATGAGTTCATCATCATTATACTAACCTAACAAGATGCTAAAGGGATTTGTTTAAGTGAAAAAAAAAGGCAATTATTACCTGTTAGAAAATTATGAAAGGAAAAACACCTCATTGGTAAAAGTGCACATACAGTAAAGGTAGTAGATTAATGGCTTATAATGCCAATATGGAGGTTAAATCACAAAAGTAGTGAAACCAATTATATCTACAAAAATTAGTCAAGAGATACACAAAATAAAGAGATGAAAATATGACATCATATACATAAAACATGCAAGAGAGAGAAAGAAAGAATCAAAGAAAAGAAACTGAGTGCTCAAAAAAAGAAAGTGAAGGGATAGAAAAAGATATTCCAATGCAACAATAGTCATATCTGTGCACTTTTCCCTCCATGCTCCAACCACACTGGCCTTTGTCTAGGCTCTCAAATGTGACATGTCCTTTTTTTCCAATATTTTTTTCCTCCAAAAATTGTTTTGAACCCAGTTCCTCTCTTACCTTAATTTTATTCATCATTTGGATACTGGGCTTACATGCTGCTCACTTTTCCTGATGATTCCAATATAAGAGCACCTTATACTTCCATAAGTAACCATTTATAATTGTGACTCATCAATGATTATTTAACCCATTCATCAAATATTTAGGTAGTGCCAACTATGTGCTAAGCAATGTTCTCAGTCCAGGAGACAGAGAAGTGAACAAAACTAAGTCCTTGATATCACATTTTAGTGTGAGACATAAGACAATACAATAAACAAATAAATGAATAATATGATGTCAGGCAGTTTATCAACTTTTCCTCTCTTCCATCCAAAGTAATGGGTACTATTCATGCCTGTATCCCTTGCACAACATAAAACTATATAAATTTTAAATTCTTAAAAATTTGGAAACTTTCTTCTTCATTATCCTAGTTAAGATTAAAGAGAACACTGTGGGGACACCTGGTGCAGTCAAACATCTGCCTTTGGTGCAGGTCATGATCCCTGGGTCCTAGGATCGAGCCCCACATCAGACTCTCTGCTCGGCAAGGAGCCTGCTTCTCCCTCTCCCTCTCCCTCTCCGGGCCGCTCTGCCTACTTGTGCTCTCGCTTCCTCTCCCCCTCCTCAAATAAATAAATAAAAATCTTTTAAAAATATTCCATCAAAAAAATAAAAATAAAAATATTCCATCATTAGGATGAAGCACAGTTTATTCACTTACTGAGGACGTCTTACTTGCTTACAAGTCTTGGCAATTATGAATAAAGCTGCTATAAATATCCGTGTGCAGGTTTTTTTTGTGTATGTAAGTTTTTAACTACTTTAAATATGCATATACTGCTGAATTGAATGGTTAAGAGTATGTTTAGTTTTGTAGGAAATCACCAAATTATCTTCCAAAGTGGCTGTGCCATTTTGCATTCTGCCAAGCAATGAATGAATGAGAGTCCCTGTTGATCCACATTCTCATCAGCATTTGGTGTTGTCGGTGTTCTGGATTTGGGCCATTCTAATCAATGTGTGGTGATATCTAATTATTGTTTTAGTTTGCATTTACCTGATATGAAATGGGCATCTTTTCATACACTCATCTTCCACCCATCTTCTTTGGTGAGGCATCTATTAAAGTCTTTGACCCATTTTTAGGAGTGACTAAGTGGTTCATTCAGTTAAGCATCAGACTCAGTTTCACCTCAGATTATGATTGCATGGGTCACAAGACTGAGCTCTGCATTGGGCTCTGCACTCAGCACAAGGTCTGCTTGGGACTCTCTCTCCCTCTCTCTGCCCCTCCCCTCTGCACGCTCTCTTTCTCTAAAATAAATATTTAAAAACAAGTCTTCAACCCATTTTTAAATTGGGTTGTATGTTTTCTTATTGTTGTGTTCTAAGAATATTTTGGATAACAATCTTTTATCAGATGTGTGTCTGCAAATATTTTTCCCCATCCATGGGTTGCCTTCTAATTCTCTAGATATTGCCCATCACAGAGCACAGTTTTTCATTTTAATAAAGCCCAGATTTTCAATTATTTCTTTTAGAGATCATGCTATTAGTGTTGTATCTAAAAACTCATTGCCATACCAATGGGCATCTCGGCTTTCTCCTAGATTATCTTCTAGCAGTTATATAGTTTCTCATTTTACATCTAGACCTATGATCCATTTTGAGTTAATTTTCCTGAAAGGTGTAAGATATGTGTCTACGTTAATTTATTTTTCATATGGATGTCCAGTGATTCTAGCACCACTTGTTGAAAAGGCTCTTTTTTCTCCATTGCTTCTTTGACAAAGATCAGTTGACTATATTTATATTGGTCTATTTCTGGACTTGCCGTTCTGTTCCATTGATCTACTTTTCTATTCTTTGACTAATGTCACACTGTCATGATTACAGCAGATTTATACCAAGTCTTGAAACTGGTTAGTGTCAGTCCTCCAACATTTTTCTCCTTCAATACTGTGTTGCCTATTTAGAGTCTTTTGCCTCTCTATATAAACTTTAGAATCAATTTGTCTATATCCACCAAATAACTTATTGGGATTTTTATGAGGATTACATTAGGGGTGTCTGAGTGGTTCAGTTGGTTGAGGGTCTGAGTTTTGATCTCAGGAACGTGGGTTTAAGCCCCATGTTGGGCTCTGCACTGGGACTGGAGCCTACTTAAAAAAAAAAAAAAAAAGATTGTGGGACACCTGAGTGGCTCAATGGTTGAGCGTCTGCCTTTGGCTCAGGATGTGATTCCAGATGGGGGGATTGAGTCCCACATCAGGCCCCCTGTGGGGAGCCTGCTTCTCACTCTCTCTGTGTCTCTCATGAATAAATAAAATCTTTTAAATAAAATAAAATAAAATAAAATAAGATTATATTGAATCTATAGATCAAGCTGGGAAGAACTGACATCTAACAATATTAGTCTTCCTATACATAAACATAAAATATCTAATTTACTTAGTTTTTCTATTTCATTCATCCAAGTTTGGTAGAACTTGCATATATTTGGTATTTGGTAGGTTTATACCTAAACATTTCATTTTTGGATGTACTAAATTTTGGAAGTGTGTTTATAATTTCAAATGTTTCCTATATGTTGTTCATTGCCAACATATAGGAAAGTGATTTACTTTTGCATACTAACTTTGCATATTGCCTCTTTGCTATAATCACTTATTAATTCCAGGAGGGTTTTTTTTTTTTGTCAATTCTTTCAGATATTCTGTATAAGATGATTGTATCATCTGTAAACAAAGGTAGTTTTATTTCTTCCTTCCCAATCTACATAACATTTCCTTGTCTTTTCTTATTACATTAGCTAGGACCTTCAACATGATGTGGGAAAGCAGTGGAGAGAGATTTCCTTGCCTTTGTCCTGATATTAATGGGAAAGCTTTGAGTTTCTCACCACTGTGTATGATGTTAGCTACAGGCTTTTTGTAGATACTCCTTAGCCAGTTGAAGACATTCCCCTCTATCTTCTTTTGAGAATGCCAACAAGCTTGTTTTATGCTGTAAGGGAATACGAAGCTAGTTAATTACATCTTGCAAGAAGATGAAATTGGAACAGTCTGTGGAAGTTTATGAGTCTCCTCTTCCCTTAGTTAACATACACATTCCAAACACAATTATTATTCCTTGCTTCTTCCTTTGACAACTAATTTGGTTAATGGTTGTGGGCAAACTGCCTGTTTCCTCTGGTTTCTAGAGTTTCTTCCTCCAGGAGCTGCTGTTATATAGGCTACTATTTCTCTTATTATCTTAGTAACTCACTTGATTTCACTCAGCAAGAAGAAAATTTGTGCTAATAACTTACCATATCTTAGTCATTACTTAACAACAGGCATTCAGAAATAGAAATAATATATCAAGACAAGCCCAAATTAAACCTAACTTGCATGACACCCCTCTACAAATAATGAAATCCTCAGGAAGTAAATATTTTTATAAGATAAAAATTTAATAAAATTGACGAATGGATATATAATAACAGGGCTAAAGAGTTATACAGGACTGTATTAGAAATTTTAAAGATGCTAAAGTACATATAACATATTACCATCATTTGATTAATCTTCTTCTTCAAAGATTATGTAGCATATCTCTCTGTCTCTTCCTTTTTATCATTTGGAACAATTTCATGCCTTCCTTTAGTTATTTCACCAACCCAGCTGAGCTCTAGTTCAAAAGCTTTATCCTTAACTTCATTATGTACTATGTAAATTATTTTTGCAACTTATTTAACAACATCACAGTGGGTCATTTTTTTCATCTGAAGCTTTTCTATTCATCTTTTGCAGCTTACCTGGCTTTGCCAATGGCACAGCCCCAATAACCATATGACACTCCTGATGTAGGGCTGTGCACCATCACTCACACTGTAAGACCTTAACATGAAACCACAGCCAAAAGGTCTAAAAGCACTGTAGAGTATATATACATGTATATACATGGCCACTCTTGTTGAAAGACATTTTAATGGAAAGTTATAGCCAAAATTAGATCTAAAGTTGGAAGCTTCTTTTGCAATGATTGCTAAAGAACGAGCATCTGCCAACAAACCTGCTAGTGCCATTCCAAATGCCAATCAACATTAAAAAGTTGTTTGTTGGAACTTTGTAAAGTTTAGAAAGGACTAACTTTTCTACCCCCAAAACAATGCCATCTTTACATCTGATTCCAATAGCTATACTATCATTTTCCACAGCCTTCACTGCAAATACAACTTGAAAAACTCTTCCATTAGGACAGACTGTAGAGGCTGATAGGTCATACTCTGCCTTGACTGCTCATCATGCTAGACTTGTGGGACTTAAGGTGCTTCAAGGCCTAAAGCACACTGGAGCCACAGTCTCATAGCAGGCTCTCTCATGATTTGCCTTGGAAAGTAAATTTTTGACTATTACTTATCAAGTGGCAACTAGAAAGAATCTACTTGCCAAGCCCAAGGAAACCTGGAAAAGTAATAGTTATTTTTGGTAATCCAAAACCATTTATCTAACATTCTCTGGATCTTTACCTGTCCGTGTGCTTTTTGGGTAGGATAAATGATAATTCAGCTGCAACATTGGTTTCCAGTCTGGCATCAGGTACATGCTGTTCAACGAGTCGAGTAATTTGTTCAACATCACAATGAGGTTCCTTCACTATAATTATGTGGTATCCCACACCTGAAAACATTCATTAAAAAGTCAAAAAATTTTAAATGTAATCTTAACACTCCCTAACCCCAAAAACAAGCTCTCGTCTGTTAAAAATTTCATTTTTTAAGAGGAATCATGATTGTGCTTAGGAACAAATGATTTTCAAATCATCTTCAACTCATTCCTCTTAGTTCCTGTCTTTAATCTTTGGGATAAATAGGTTTCATATTCTTACCAGAATTCAAACTTGTAAAGTTTTATTGTTTTATGTTTTCTTTTTTATTTTTTATTTTTTTAAATTTTTTATTTTTTTTTTAATTTATGATAGTCACAGAGAGAGAGAGAGGCAGAGACACAGGCAGAGGGAGAAGCAGGCTCCATGCACCGGGAGCCTGACGTGGGATTCGATCCCGGGTCTCGAGGATCGCGCCCCAGGCCAAAGGCAGGCGCCAAACCGCTGTGCCACCCAGGGATCCCTGTTTTATGTTTTCTTTGGATTTTCTTCCTTCCGTCATTCTTTAAATACTTAACGCTTACTCATCACATTTCAGACACTTATCAAAAGTGGAAACTTTACCTTCATCATATTAATGAATGAAAACTGCAAAATTTCACCTTATTGTACTAGGAAGTCTTTACTTGGTCACACAAAAACAGGCTATGTGGACTTGTGACACTAAGTCTTTCTGATCTGTTCAGGGTTTTATATACATACACATGTTCATGTGTATGTTTGTCCACACATCTGTATGGATACACACATACATGCTCATCTTTCTGGTCTTGTTGCTCTTATTCTTATTTTATCATTCATCACTTTAAGCTGGCTTACTGTTATATCCTAAAATGGTGCTTCTGAATCCAATATTTCTAACTTCTTCTTATATGTACATTTGCATATCTAATGAAAACCACTCTTGTTTTCAATGCCTTCCATTTCCTACCCCTGACCATCAAACTTAATTTCTTATTGATCCTCCCAAAAAACCTGATCCAGGCTGACTTCCTCATTGTTCTAGGAGTAAAAAAAGTCCCATTTTTATCCTCTTGCTCTTACTTACTTGTCCATTTTCCTAAAAGATTTTGTTCTTTTCTCCATTGCCTTTATAAAGCCTGTAACTGAAGGCATTCTATGGATAACCAATATACCTGAGCAATACTTTTGTGTCTATAACTAACCTACTATGGATTTTTATATCCTCATCTGTAAGTGCAAAATAATTCAATAATATTAGTCTCTCTCTTTCTGACGTTCACAAAATTGACAGTTTAAGTAAGACCCTACATCCTCTTTGATGGGGAAGTGGTAGCATATGAGAGTACCAAGCATGGGCCTTGGTGCCAGAGGGACCCAGGTCCACTCCCATTGTTCTGCTTCATAAAAATGGTGATGTTATAAAGATTAGATGAGATAATATGTGTAAACATGAATATAACTCACCTGCAATAAATGTGAGTTGAATGAATGAATTCAAGTACTGAATTCATGATTAATAGAATGACAGAATGTTTAACTATTCTCATTAATTTGTCTCCTCCTCATTCTGAAATCCTGATATACTCACAGCTTTGAGACACGTAATTTCAGAAACAATTATATAAGCTTTTGTATTGTTCACTTTCAACGTACTAGTCTTACTGACTAACCAAACTATATATTTATCAGAGTCAAGACAATTTTATTCCACAGTTTGGTCATTTCCTGTTCAATAAAGTCTTGTTGGGGATCCCTGGGTGGCGCAGCGGTTTGGCGCGGGCCTTTGGCCCAGGGCACGATCCTGGAGACCCGGGATCGAATCCCACATCGGGGTCCCGGTGCATGGAGCCTGCTTCTCCCTTTGCCTGTGTCTCTGCCTCTCTCTCTCTCTCTCTGTGACTATCATAAATAAATAAAAATTAAAAAATAAAAATAAAAATAAACTCTTGTTGGTCAACCACCACATCTCAGGAATATTCATGAAAATAAACTGGAAAGCATTTAACTCATTATACTGGGAGTTTGATACTGATTTGATTGAAAAGGGTCAGAAATATCTAGTCATTGATTTTTTCCTCTCCAAGCCACGAATCTATGTGCTAAACCCTCAAAAGCATTACTTTACTTCTCCAACAAATTAACACTTCAGTAGAAGCCACATGAAAGAAATAAACATGACTTTTGTGGGGTCAACAAACAATATTTTCCAAGTCAGAATATACTTAAGTAATAATGAGAAGTAATTAACTAGATAGGAAATGTCTAAGTTACAAAAAACCAATTTAAATAGTTTAGACCTAACATAATTAAGGACACAGGAAGTTTTTGAGGACTTGTGTAGAGGGACAATAATAACAAAAACCATGTTTGAATAATATTATTAAGCCATTAGCATCCAAAAAATGATCAAAGGGAGAGAGACCATATATCCTTTTAAGGAAAATTGAAGAGCCACAGCAGCACAGGGATCCCTTGACCATGATGGCTATGCGGTCACCCAGAACATCAGCCTCATCCATGTGGTGGGTAGTCAGTAAGATGGTTCGATCATGTTTATACTGCTGAAGGACATTCCAGGTGAATCTCCTTGAGACTGGGTCCATGCCAGATGTTGGCTCATCAAGTATCACAACCTAAAAACCAGAAGAACAATTCCATGATTTATGCTGTCCCCCTTATGGGATAACTTACTATTTATGGGGGCATATTTAAGTTAAGATACATAATCTACACTATATTTTATTAAGAACTCTGCAAAATTAATAGTAATTTCTCTTTTTTAAAAGATTTTATTTATTTATTCATGAGAGATACAGAGAAAGGAGGGGGGCAGAGACAAAGGCAGAGGGTGAGGCAGGCTCCATGCAGGGAACCCGATGCGGGACTTGATCCCAGGGCTCCAGGATCACACCCCGGGCCGAAGGCAGGTGCCAAACTGCTGAGCCATCCAGGGATCCCCAGTAATTTCAAGCTCTATAACCACATTACAGCACCTGGTCAAAAGTGGGAATCCCCTCTGATTACCATTTGGGAAGTTCCTTTTAGAAAGTTAGATTGATATCAGCTTTTAGGTTTGTGTCAGGTGAGTTTCATATACCATCTGAAGCAGGGATTCGCGTTAACCATTCTTTACCTTGGAGCCTCCTATAAGTGCTATAATTATGGAGAGTTTGCGCTTCATTCCTCCACTCAGTGACTTTGCAATTGCATCATGCTTTTCCAGCAGGCCAAAAGAAGTTAGCATTTTATTAACTTCTGTGGGCCGTATCTCTGGAGGTACTCCTTTTATCTACAAAGAGAAGCCAGAGTTTACATGGTACTTCCACCTTTATACTTAAAATATATCTTACATCAAAACTTCTCTTACACAACTATTTATATATGAGACAATTCTTCCTTTCACCTTCCTTTATGGTAAAAGAACAATGCCAAAAAAGATTCCACTAAATTAGGGTAAAGATGTTGTTCCTTGTTCATACTGCCTGAAGCATATGAAGAGTGGGGGAAAAGAACATCTCTTTGACTCACCACACAGTAGAAATAAAGATGTTCTGATACTGTCAACTCTGCAAACAATATGTCATCCTGGGGGCAAAATCCCAAGTTATTCCTGACGTGATTCATGTCTTTTGAGATATCATATCCATTAATATACACCTTTCCACTTGTTGGAAGAGTCAAACCTGGAATTAAGCCGAGGACATGACAGAAGCTTAGCTTCTACGAGAGAAACTAACTGTCCATTAGCATCTAAACTTCAGTCTACTTAAAGATTACTAAAAAAAGCTATCAGAGCCTTCTACAGAAGTAGTAGTCGTAAATATAAATGGGTTACTTTCTGATGATGAGGAAAGAAATAATTTTTTTTCCTTTATTTTTTGTCTATATATTCTAGTTTTCGGTGAATATGAAATAATATGAATTACTTGAGTGCTACAAAATGCTTTGAAGAATTTGCTGTTCTAATATTCTAGTACTATTGTCTGCCATTTGATAACATATATGAGCCATATTATGATCTGAGCACTGCATTATAAACACAATGGCTGATTTTTTCAAATGAAAAATTCAGAACACAGGACCCTAACCCTCTAGAAGTTAAAATTTTGTTGGAAGAGAAAATGTTATCACATATAGTGGCCTTAAAATATTTGCATAACATTTATGCAAAGATGGCAACTGGGCCATTTTTCTGCTGAAAAAGTTGATAACATTCTAAATAGTTACAAAACTCCTTAAGTTCCACAACTCAATAATTCTACTTTAAGGGGCACCTCTGTGCCCAGCTGGTTGAGCTGGACTCTTGGTTCCAGCTTAGATCTGATCTCAGGATCATGGGATCACTGCTCTCCCTGCTTAGTGTGGAGTCTGCTTGTGTTTCCCTCTCCCTCCCCAAAGCTCTCTCTTTCTAAAGTAAATAAATCTTTTTAAAAATAATTCCACTTTAAAAAATACACTCTGAGGGGTGCCTGGGTGGTTCAGTCAGTTAAATATCCAAAATCAAGCTGACTTTGGCTCAGGTCATGATCTTGGGATCATGAGACCGAGCCCTGCATGCGGCTCTGTGCTCAGCATATAGTCTGCTTGAGAATGATATCTCCCCTCCCAAAAAACAGTCTAAAAAAATTACAAAAAAATTTTTTAAAGCACTCTGGAAAGGAAAAATGTATTCAAGATTGTCCATTACATTTAGGGTAATTAAAATGTTTCCCTTTACTCTTGTTGCCAGGCCCTCTAACCTATTTAACATTTGTCCCAGATTTTTCATTTTTAACAAAGTATCATCATTAATGATACTAACATAAGATGGGGCAGGTGCTGGATTGGAATACCTCTAACTTGGTATATCTGACTTCTGGCATATTTGCCTAGTGGTATGTGAGAAGTATGTACAATAAGTAAGAGTTATCACACTTTAATGCATGGGTCTGAAAGAGGAACAGTAACAATGTTCTTGATACAACGTTACTAACACATCCATTTAAAGACAATTATACAGGCACTCCCTGATACACTAAAGTGGGATAAGATGACCGAGGCTATAAAGAGTGATGACCGAGGCTATAAAGAGTGAACTTTTTAGCGTGGGAAAAGTACTCAGTAGTACTGCCCTTCCTGGACATTTGGTATATAGGCCAGTTGTGCCTGTGAATTGTATCACCAGGAACCGTGGCAGGTTGGATAAGTGGGAAAATTGGGTAAGGTCTACTTAAAGTTTTGTGAGAAATTGTGGGAAAGCAGTCCTCACCTCGACCATACAGAGAACAGGTTAGACGTTTTCCTTTGGTACCTTTGTAATTTATCATTTTATATAATTATGCAATTGATTTATCTTGTCATTTGGTGAGTCAAGGGTTTCCAAGATTGCCCCCAGTGTTGATAAGCCAGAAATACAGAATTCAGCATATAGTCCTACTCATGGCTAAGGTTTATCACAGCAAAATGATTCAAAGCAAAAGCAGCAGAAAAGATAGGCATGTATAGCAAAGTCTAGGGGAAATCAGGTGCACACATCCAGTGGAGTCCCACAGGACACCCTTAATTCTTCCAGCAACAAGTATTTTTTTTATATTTGAGAGAGAGAGAGAGAGAGAGAGAGAGAGAGTGTACAAGCAAGAGGAGCAGCAGAGAGGGAGAGAGAAACAGGGTCCCCCACTGAGCAGGACCCTGGGATCATGACCTGAGCCAAAAGCAGACACTGAGCCACCCAGATGCCCTCCAGCAACAAGTTTCAGTAAGTCATGGGAAATGTTCTCTATCAGTGAAGCCCATCAGAGGCCCAGCATTAAGGGGCTGGTCATATTGGAAGGTACCCTCCACTTAGGACATACCAAAATTTTAGACCCCCAAAGGAGAGCAGATGTTCAGCATAAACTACATGGTCTGCATAAACAGTTTAGGTACAGTGAGCTACTTTTATTAGGGAATATGGGAACACTCTCAAAATCCAAGTTCTCAGATGCTAGCCAAAGCCCAACCCTATAAGCATGCCTTTCTAAAGAGGGCAGTCTCTGGGCTATTATATCAACTCTTTCCTGCACATTTAGCAATGCTTTTTATTGCACAATCCTTTCTGGAGTAAGCTAAGAAAAAAAGATAAGACTGATGAAAAGTTAAATGCTTAATGCCCATTTCTCTAGAAAGCTTAGACTAAAGATTAATTCACATATAAGTTTATCAATATACATTACCCATAGAAGTCCAATGGATACCACTGACCACATGAAAGCTAGTGAAAAATTAATCTGCTTTAAAAAATCATACTTGTTTTACTAAAATTGACCCAACGAGAGTGATTTAAAAATTACAGCTGCTGAAGGTGTGTTTACATATTCCTTCATGAGGCATGACTTTCTATCTAGAAATTAAAAGACCAATTTAAATTAGCTTCAGTCATTTTATTCCAAACTTCCTCATGATGGAATAGCTATAAATGTTCAGGCCCATGAGCAGAAGAAACTTTTTAAGCAATTATATAATGCCTTTTATTTATCAGTGTCATCAAATGATTCAAATAAAAAAGTAATATTGGTTCCATTTGGTTCATCCAACTAATTAATGGAATCAAAACAAAGTTTTTGAAAGTTCTTCTGCTGAAGATGAAATACCTAACATTTATTATGAATGCTATAATAAATTCAGTTATTCAATTCTATATTCTTAACTCTTTGAGGAACCTCCACACTGTTTTCCAGAGTGGCTGTACCAGTTCACATTCCCACCAACAGTGCAACAGGGTTCCCCTTTCTCCACATTCTCTCCAAAATTTGTCGTTTCCTGTCTTGTTAATTTCCCCATTCTCACTGGTGTGAGGTGGTATCTCATTGTGGTTTTGATTTGTATCTCTCTGATGGCAAGTGATGCAGAGCATTTTCTCATGTGCGTGTTGGCCATGTCTATATCTTCCTCTGTGAGATTTCTGTTCATGTCTTTTGCCCATTTCATGATTGGATTATTTGTTTCTTTGGTGTTGAGTTTAATAAGTTCTTTATAGATCTTGGATACTAACCCTTTATCTGATATGTCATTTGCAAATATCTTCTCCCATTCCGTAGGTTGTCTTTTAGTTTTGTTGACTGTTTCTTTTGCTGTGCAGAAGCTTTTTATCCTGATTAAGTCCCAATAGTTCATTTTTCCTCTTGTTTCCTATGCCTTCATAGGTGTGTCTTGCAAGAACTGTGGCCAAGTTCAAAAAGGGGGTTGCCTGTGTTCTCCTCCAGGATTTTGATGGATTCTTGTCTCACATTTAGATCTTTCAACCATTTAGAGTTTATCTTTGTGTATGGTGTAAGAGAATGGTCTACTTTCATTCTTCTGCACATGGCTGTCCAATTTTCCCAGCACCATTTATTGAAGCGACTGTCCCTTTTTCCAGTGGATAGTCTTTCCTGCTTTGTCGAAAATTAGTTGACCATAGAGTTGAGTGCCTATTTCTGGGTTCTCTAAAAATAGAGCTACCTTGGGACGCCTGTGTGGCTCAGCAGTTCGGCATCTCCCTTTGGCTCAGGCATGATCCTGGATTCCCAGGACTGAGTCCCACATCGGGCTCCCTGCATGGAGCCTGCTTCTCCTCCCTCTGCCTGTGTCTCTGCCTTTCTCTCTGTGTCTCTTGTGAATAAACAAATTTTAAAAATCTTTTAAAAAATAAAAAATAAATAAATAAAGCTACCCTACAACTCAGCAACTGCACTACTGGGTATTTATTCCAAAGATACAGATGTAGTGAAACACCAGGACACTTGTACCCCAATGTTTATAACAGCAATATCCACAATAGCCAAACAATGGAAGGAGCCACAATGTCCTTCGACAGATGAACGGATAAAGAAAATGTGTGTATGTATATATATATATATATATATATATATATATATATATATATATATTATATAAAATCATGGAATATTACTCAACCATCAGAAAGGATGAATACCCACCATTTGCTTTGACATGGATGGAACTGGAGGGTATTGTGCTGAGTAAAATAAGTCAATCGGAGAAGGAAAATCATCATATGGTTTTACTCATACGTGGAATTTAAGAAATAGTGAAAGGGATTATAAGGGAAAGGAGGGGAACTGAGTGGGAACAATTAGAGAGGGAGACAAACCATGAGAGACTCCTAACTCTGGGAAATGAACAAAGGGTTGCAGAAGGGGAGGTGGGGAAGGGGTTGGGGTAACTGGGTGACAGGCACTGAGGAGGGCACTTGATGGGATGAGCACTGGGTGTTATACTATATGTTGGTAAATCTAACTTCAATAAAAACAAACTTAAAAAATAATAAAGCTAAAAAATTTAAAAAATAAAATTCAATATTCAAAAATAAATCTGCCTTTGCTATGGTGATATTCATGCAAATCTTGGTAGAATAAAGCAATGTGGAAAACCAAAAAGTAAGGAACAGAAATCTACCTGGGATGGATTATGGTACTCACATAATTCATAACTGTTTCTAAAATTTAAACATTCTACCAATAGAAATAAATGCCATAGTTTTCAAAATTTTAAATATTTAAATCTATAAATTTAGTAAAAAACATTTTTGAAAAAAATTCTGGAAAATAGGGTTAAAGACAAAATGCTAAAGAAAAAGATACTTTAGCACCACAGTAAGTACTTTTTTCCTTTACTGTCCACCACCAGTCCAATTCTTAAAATTTGAGCCTTAGAGAACTAGTTTGTAAATTAAATCAAAGTGTCCTATGATATCATTTAACTTGCTGTTAAACTGTCCTTGAGGAAGTACAGACACTGGACTTACTAGAGAGAGAATTTAAATAATTTGCCTTAAAATATGCCCAGAGAACTCACAGAAAGAACTCATAGAACTAAATGGAATTAGGCAAATTGTTATAAAGTTAAGATGTTAATTGTAATCCATAGGGCAACCATTAAAAAATTTATACAGAAAAAGAAACACAAGGAGATCAAACAGTACACCGAAGGAAAAAAATTAATCACAAAATAAGCAATTCAGGAATGGAGAAATATCAGAATATAAAAGATGTACAGAAACAGAAAAATGGCAAAAAGTCCTTCCTTTTCAGTAATTATTTTAAATGGAACTAGATTAACTCTCAAATGAATGGCAGATTTGGCAAAATAGAAAGTGATCCACCCATATGATTTCTAAAAGACTCACTTAAGACATAAGTGGCAGATGAGAACATGAAATTCTGTGCAAAGAGAATACAAAATAGAACTGGGTAGATATATAAGACATATTGACATATTGTATGACATATAAGACATACAAAAGACATATTGAGACAAAATTGTTATAAAAGACAAAGAAGGTTAGTAACCCATGAAGAAATTAAATTACAACAATGGTAAACATATATGTACCTCACAAAGAGCACCAAATATATGAGCAAAAAATAATGGAATTGACGGGAGAAATAAACAGATCTACAATAATAGTTGTAGACTTTAATATCCCATTTTCAACAATGAAGAGAAAACTAGAGAGATCTGATCAGTTAGGGAACAGAAGATTTAATGCTTTAAACCAGCTAAACCTAAACCACACATATAGAACACTGCCCAGTCACAGCAGAAAACATATTCTTCTCAAATGCCCATGGGCTCTTCAAGATAGATAGTATGTTAGGCTACAAAACAAGTCTTAAATTTAAAATGATTGAAGTGATACAAAGTATCTTCTCCAATCACAATGGAATGAAACTAAAAGTCAACAATAGAAAAACAACCTGGAAAATTCATAAGTATGCAAAAATTAAACAACACTCTCAAAGAAGAAATTACAAGTGAAATTAGAAAATGCACTGGGACTAGCAAAAATGTAAACACAGTATGACATAACTTATTGAATGCAGGGAAATCAGGTCTCAGAGAAAAAATTATCTTTGCAGACACTTGCATTGAAATCAAATAACCAAATTCTGCCTTAAGGAACTAGAAATGTTGATGAAGTCCAAATAGTTCATTTTTGCTTTTGTTTCTTTTGCCTTTGTGAATGTATCTTGGAAGAAGTTACTGTGGCCGAATTAAAAAAGGGTGTTGCCTGTGTTCTCCTCTAGGATTTTGATGGAATCTTGTCTCACATTTAGATCTTTTATCCATTTTGAGTTTATCTTTGTGTATGGTGAAAGAGAGTGGTCCGGTTTCAATCTTCTGCATGTGGATGTACAAGTTTCCCAGCACCATTTATTGAAGAGACTGTCTTCCTTCCAATGGATAGTCTTTCCTCCTTTGTCGAATATTAGTTCACCATAAAGTTGAGGGTCCACTTCTGGATTCTCTATTCTGTTCCATTGATCTATGTGTCTGTTTTTCTGCCAGTACCACACTGTCTTGATGATCACAGCTTTGTAGTACAACCTGAAATCTGGCATTGTGATGCCCCCAGATATGGTTTTCTTTTTTAAAATTCCCCTGGCTATTTGGGGTCTTTACTGATTCCACACAAATCTTAAAATAATTTGTTCTAACTCTCTGAAGAAAGTCCGTGGTATTTTGATAGGGATTGCATTGAACGTGTAAATTGCCCTCGGTAACACTGACATTTTCACAATATTAATTCTGCCAATCCATGAGCATGGAATATTTTTCCATCTCTTTGTGTCTTCCTCAATTTCTTTCAGAAGTGTTCTATACTTTTTAGGGTACAGATCCTTTACCTCTTTGGTTAGGTTTATTCCTAGGTATCTTCTGCTTTTGGGTGCAATTGTAAATGGGATTGACTCCTTAATTTCTCTTTCTTTAGTCTCATTGTTAGTGTATAGAAATGCCACTGATTTCTGGGCATTGATGTTGTATCCTGCCACACTGCTGAATTGCTGTATGAGTTCTAGCAATCTCGGGGTGGAGTCTTTTGGGCTTTCTATGTACAGTATCATGTTATCTGCAAAGAGGAAGAGTTTGACTTCTTTGCCAATTTGAATGCCTTTTGTTTCTGAGGCTAGGACTTCTAATACTATGTTGAATAGCAGTGGTGAGAGTGGATCCCTAATCTCCTGATCTTAGGGGAAAGATTCCCAGTGTTTCCCCACTGAGAATGATATTTGCTGTGGGCTTTTTATAGATAGCTTTTAAGATGCTGAGGAATGTTCCCTCTAACCCTACACTGAAGACTTTTGATCAGTAATGGATGTTGTATTTTGTCAAATGCTTTTTCTGTATCTATTGAGAGGATCCTATGGTTCTTGTTTTTTCTCTTGTTGATAAGATCAATCACACTGATTGCTTTACGAGTGCTGAACCAGCCTTGCATCCCAGGGATAAATCCCAAATGGTCATGGTGAATAATCTTCTGAATGTATTCTTGGATCCTATTGGCTAGTATCTCGTTGAGAATTTTTACATCTGTGTTCATTAGGGATATTGGTCTGTAATTCTCCTTTTTGGTGGAGTCTTTGTCTGGTTTTGGAATTAAGGTGATGCTGGCCTCATAGAACGAATTTGGAAGTACTCCATCTCTTTCTATCTTTCCAAACAGCTTTAGTAGAATAGGTATGGTTTCTTCTTTAAACGTTTGATAGAATTCCCCTGGGAAGCCATCTGGCCCTGGACTCTTGTGTCTTGGGAGGTTTTTGATGACTGCTTCAATTTCCTTCCTGGCTATTGGCCTGTTCAGGTTTTCTATTTCTTCCTGTTCCAGTTTTGGTAGTTTGTGGTTTTCCGAAATGTGTCCATTTCTTCTAGATTGCCTAATTTATTGGCGTAGAGCTGCTCGCAATATGTTTTTAAAATCATCTGTATTTCCTTGGTATTGGTGGTGATCTCTCCTTTTACATTTATGATTTTATTAATTTGAGTCTTTTCTCTTTTGTCTTTAATAAGGCTGGCTAATGGTTTATCTATCTTCTTAATTCTTTCAAAGAACCAACTCCTGGTTTTGTTGATCTGTTCTACAGTTCTTCTGGTCTCTATTTCATTGAGTTCTGCTTGAATCTTTATTAACGGTCTTCTGCTGGATGTAGGTTTTATTTGCTGTTCTTTCTCCAGTTCCTTTAGGCGCAAGGTTAGCTTGTGTATTTGTGTTTTTTCCAATTTTTTGAGGGATGCTTGTGTTGTGATATATTTCCCTCTTAAGACTGCTTTTGCTGTATCTCAAAGATTTTGAATGGTTATATCTTCATTTTCATTAGTTTCCATGAATCTTTTTTAAAATTTATTTTATATTGGTGTTCAATTTGCCAACATATAGAATAACACCCAGTGCTCATCCCATCAAGTGCCCCCCTCAGTGCCCATCACCCAGTCACCCCCACCCCGGCCCACCTCCCTTCCACCACCCCTAGTTCGTTTCCCAGAGTTAGAAGTTTCCCATGTTCTGTCTCCCTTTCTGATATTTCCCACTCATTTTTTCTCCTTTCCCCTTTATTCCCTTTCACTATTTTTTATATTCCCCAAATGAATGAGACCATATAATGTTTGTCCTTCTCCGATTGACTTATTTCACTCAGCATAATACCCTCCAGTTCCATCCATGTCGAAGCAAATGGTGAGTATTTGTCATTTCTAATGGCTGAGTAATATACCATTTTAAACATAAACCACATCTTTTTAAACTTTTTAATTTATTTTTATTTTTTTAATAATAAATTTATTTTTTATTGGTGTTCAGTCTGCCAACATACAGAATAACACCCAGTGCTCATCCCGTCAAGTGCCCCCCTCAGTGCCTGTCACCCAGTCACCCCCACCCTCCTCCCCTTCCACCACCCCTAGTTCGTTTCCCAGAGTTAGGAGTCTTTACATTCTGTCTCCCTTTCTGATATTTCCTACCCATTTCTTCTCCCTTCCCTTCTATTCCCTTTCACTATTATTTATATTCCCCAAATAAATGAGAACATATAATGTTTGTCCTTCTCCGATTGACTTATTTCACTCAGCATAATACCCTCCAGGTCCATTCACGTCGAAGCAAATGGTGGGTATTTGTCGTTTCTAATGGCTGAGTAATATTCCACTGTATACATAAACCACATCTTTTTAAACTTTTTAATTTATTTTTATTTTTTTAATAATAAATTTATTTTTTATTGGTGTTCAGTCTGCCAACATACAGAATAACACCCAGTGCTCATCCCGTCAAGTGCCCCCCTCAGTGCCCGTCACCCAGTCACCCCCACCCTCCTCCCCTTCCACCACCCCTAGTTCGTTTCCCAGAGTTAGGAGTCTTTACATTCTGTCTCCCTTTCTGATATTTCCTACCCATTTCTTCTCCCTTCCCTTCTATTCCCTTTCACTATTATTTATATTCCCCAAATAAATGAGAACATATAATGTTTGTCCTTCTCCGATTGACTTATTTCACTCAGCATAATACCCTCCAGGTCCATTCACGTCGAAGCAAATGGTGGGTATTTGTCGTTTCTAATGGCTGAGTAATATTCCACTGTATACATAAACCACATCTTCTTTATCCATTCATTTTCAATGGACACCGAGGCTCCTTCCACAGTTTAATTCTTGTCTAATTTTTTGGTTGTGGTTGACCCTTTCATCTTTTAGCAGGATGGTCCTTTACCTCCCTGTGTTTGAATTTCTTCCAAATTTCTTCCTGTGATTTACTTCTAGTTTCAAAGCATTGTGGTCTGAAAATATGCAGGGGACAATCCCAATATTTTGGTATCGGTTAAGACCTGATTTGTGACCCAGTATGTGGTCTATTCTGGAGAAAGTTCATGTGCACTTGAGAAGAATGTGTATTCAGTTGCATTTGGATGGAAAGTTCTGTAAATATCTGTGAAATCCATCTGGTCTAGTGTAACATTTAAAGTTCTTGTTTCTTTGGAGATGTTATGCTTAGAAGATCTGTCATTTGCAGAAAGCGCCGTGTTGAAGTCTCCCAGTAGAAGTATAATTATGTCTTAACTTTGGTTATTAATTGATTCATATACTTGGCAACTCCCACATTAGGGGCATAAATATTCATGATTGTTAGGTCCTCTTGTTGGATAGACGTTTTCAGTATGATATAGTGTCCCTCTTCATCTCTTACTACAGTCTTTGGGATAAACTTTAATATATCTGATATGAGGGTTTCTACCCCTGCTTCCATTTGAGAACCAGTTGAATGGTAAATGGTTCTCCAACCTTTCATTTTCAGGCAGTAGGTGCCCTTATGTCTAAATGAGTCTCTTGTAGACAGCAAATAGATGAGTCTTAATTTTTTATCCAGTCTGAAGCCCTGTGTCCTTTTGATGGGATCATTAAGCCCATTCACGTTCAGAGTTACTATTGAAAGATATGAATTTAGTGTCATCATGATACCTATTCAGTCCTTGTTTTTGTGGATTGTTTCCTGGGACTTCCTTTTTCTTTTACAGGATCCCCCTTTATATTTCTTGCAGAGCTGGTTTGGTGGTCACATATTCTTTCAGTCTGCCTATATTGGAAGCTGTTTATCTCTTCTTCTATTCTAAATGACAGCCTTGCTGGATAAAGTATTCTTGGCTGCAGGTTCTTCTCATATAGGACCCTGAACATATCCTGCCAGTCCTTTCTGCCCTGCCAGGTCTCTGTGGAGAGGTCTGCTGTTATCCTAATACTTCTCCCCATAAAGGTTATGGATTTCTTGTTGCTACTTTAAGAATCTTCTCTTTATCTTTGGAATTTGCAAGTTTCATATTAAATTTTGAGATGTTGAACTTTTTTTATTGATTTTAGGGGGTGATCTCTCTATCTCCTGGATCTGAATGCCTGCTTCCCTCCCCAAATTAGGGAAGTTCTCAGCTATGATTTGTTCAAATATGTTTTCTGGTCCTCTGTCCCTTTCGGCATCCTCTGGAACTCCAATTAAACATAAATTTTTCCTTCTGAGGCTGTCATTTATTTCCCTTAACCTTTCCTCATGATCTTTTTTCTCTTTTATCCTCATCTTCCTTCCTTGCCATCAACTTGCCTTCTATGTCACTCACTATTTCTTCTACCTCATTAACCCTCGTCATTAGGACCTCCAGTTTGGATTGCATCTCATTTAATTGATTTTTAATTTCGGCCTGATTAGATCTAAATTCTGCATTTATGAAGTCTCTTGAATCCTTTATGTTTTTTTCCAGAGCCCAGTAGCTTTATAATTGTGCTTCTGAATTGGCTTTCTGACATCGAATTGTAATGCAGATTCTGTAACTCTATAGCAGAGAATACTGTTTCTGATTCTTTGTTTTGTGGTGAGTTCTTCTTGCTAGTCATTTTGATCAGTGCAGAGTGGCTAAAAACAAGTTGTACTTGTTAGAAGCGCAAGTTCTCTCTGTAGCATTCCAGCTGTTCTCTCTTTATTTTTTTAAAGATTTATTCATGACAGAGAGAGACAGAGACAGAGAGAAAGAGAGAGAGACAGGCAGGCAGAGGGAGAAGCAGGTTCTGTGCAGGGAGCCAGACATGGGACTCAATCCTGGGTCTCCAGGATCACACCCTGGGCTGAAGGTGGTGCTAAACCGCTGGGCCACTGGGGCTGCCCTGTTCTCTCTTTAAATCGCATTTGAATTTGTAGGTTTTCAGGATGATTTGAAAGTTATCTAGGGAAGTTGGTAGGGACAGGTGACTTGGGAACCCCACTCTTCTGCCATCTTGCTCCGCACCCCCTAAATACGGATTTTTAAACTTTATAATGATTTGCACCTTAGGAACAGTGAATTAATCAGAAACTGTGTATATCACTTAAATAAGAATGATATCAATGTCAGGAGGGTACACAGAAGTTTCAGAACTTGAAGCACAGTATCTGTGACCAGGGTGACCATGAAAACTTACCTGTGAGAATCGACATGGTGGTAGTCTTTCCTGCCCCATTAGGTCCAAGAAGAACAGTGATTTGCCCCTCATATACATTGAAAGATAAGTTTTTTACTGCTAAGATGGTATCCCTCTCCGTTGTGAATTCCTGGGAAAACAACAAAACAAATGCTAACTTTAAATCTATTATTTTTTAAAGATTTATTTATTTATTCATGATAGACATAGAGAGAGAGAGAGAGAGAGAGAGAGAGAGAGAGAGAGAGGCAGAGACACAGCGAGGGAGAAGCAGGCTCCATGCTGGGAGCCCGACGTGGGACTGGATCCCGGGCCTCCAGGACCACGTCCTGGGCTGAAGGTGGTGCTAAACCACTGAGCCACCTGGGCTGCCCCCAGCTTCTGTCTTGAAGCTGATAATGCAACAGTCAGCTACAATCAGTGTCCTCCTGCTAAGTTCCAGAACTTCATGCTGGATACCCATTATACTAGGTGTCCTTGAGGCACTCCAAGCACTACTCATTAGCACATCTGAAAATGTATTCCTCATGCCATATTCCTCACCACAACCCACACAGATGTATAAAGACAGAAACCTGAGACTAACCTACCTTAGATATTTCTCTCTGCCTCATCTACTGAGATTCATCAGTCATTAATCATGCTCACCAATCCACTTACTCAACAAATATTTATTGAAGGCCTTTACTATGTGGCATATACATTGTGTAAGGTACTATGAATACATTAATGAAGGAGACCAACACAACTCCTGCTCTCATGAGAGAAAAATGCCAGTAGGAGAAACAGATAAAAAAATCTGGGAGGAGGGGCAAGATGGCGGAAGAGTAGGGTCCCCAAATCACCTGTCCCCACCAAATTACCTAGATAACCTTCAAATTATCCTGAAAATCTATGAATTCGGCCTGAGATTTAAAGACAGAACAGCTGGAATGCTACAGTGAGAAGAGTTCCCCGCTTCTATCAAGGTAGGAAGACGGGAAAAAGAAAAAAAGAAACAAAAGGCCTCCTAAGGGGGGGAGGCCCCACGAGGAGCCGGGCTGAGGCCGGGGACACTGAGGCCGGGGCGAGTGTCCCCAGGACAGGAGAGCCCCGTCCCGGAGAATCAGGAGCTGCACCAACCTTCCCGGGCGGAAAGGCGCCCGCAGGGAGTTAGAGCAGGACCCCAGAAGGGACGGGGATGCCCTCGGGCTCCCTGGGACACTAACAGCACCTGCGGCGCGTGCAGGAGAGTGCGCCGAGCTCCCTAAGGGCTGCAGCGCGCAAGGCGGGACCTGAAGCAGCTCGGAGGGCCTCGGGAGGGGGCTCTGCGGAGGCGGCTGCCAGAGCGCGAATCCAACAGCGCAGGCTCCGGAGCACAGGGCGCCGGGACACAGCCCAGGATCCGGCCTCCCCCCGGGACAGGCAGAGGCCGGGAAGGCCCAGGACAGCAAGGACACTCCTGTCCCGAGCTGAGAAGATCAGCGGCCCCGCCCAGGGGCCTCCAGGACCCTGCAGACGGAGTAGTTCCTGTGGGAGCTGAATCCAGGTTTCCAGAGCTGCAGCAACCACTGGGGTTGTTCCTCCTGGGGCCTCACGGGGTAAACAACCCCCACTGAGACCTGCACCAGGCAGGGGGCAGAGCAGCTCCCCCAAGTGCTAACACCTGAAAATCAGAACAACAAACCCCTCCCCCAGAAGACCAGCTAGACCGACAAGTTCCAGGGGAAGTCAAGGGACTTAAAGTATACAGAATCAGAAGATACTCCCCCGTGTTTTTTTTTTTTTCTCTTTTTTTTTCTTTTTGATTTCTGATTGCTTCCCCCATCCTTTTTTTCATCTTTCTTTCTTTCTTTCTTTCTTTCTTTCTTTCTTTCTTTCTTTCTTTCTTTCTTTCCTTTCTTTTTCTTCTCTTTTTTCCTTTTTTCTTCCTTTTTTCTTTTTTCTTTTTCTTTTCTTTCCTTCTCTCTCTCTTTCTCCTTTTCCCAATACAACTTGTTTTTGGCCACTCTGCACTGAGCAAAATCACTAGAAGGAAAACCTCACCTCAAAAGAAAGAATCAGAAACAGTCCTCTCTCCCACAGAGTTACAAAATCTGGATTACAATTCATGTCAGAAAGCCAGTTCAGAAGCACTGTTATACAGCTACTGGTGGCTCTAGAAAAAAGTATAAAGGACTCAAGAGACTTCATGACTGCAGAATTTAGATCCAATCAGGCAGAAATTAAAAATCAATTGAATGAGATGCAATCCAAACTAGAAGTCCTAGCGATGAGGGTTAATGAGGTGGAAGAACGAGTGAGTGACATAGAAGACAAGTTGACGGCAAAGAGGGAAACTGAAGAAAAAAGAGACAGACAATTAAAAGACCATGAAGACAGATTAAGGGAAATAAACGACAGCCTGAGGAAGAAAAATCTACGTTTAATAGGGGTTCCCGAGGGCACTGAAAGGGACAGAGGTCCAGAATATGTATTTGAACAAATCCTAGCTGAAAACTTTCCTAATCTGGGAAGGGAAACAGGCATTCAGATCCAGGAAATAGAGAGATCCCTCCCTAAAATCAATAAAAACTGTTCAACACCTCGACATTTAATAGTGAAGCTTGCAAATTCCAAAGACAAAGAGAAGATCCTTAAAGCAGCAAGAGACAAGAAAGCTCTGACTTTTATGGGGAGGAATATTAGGGTAACAGCAGACCTCTCCACAGAGACCTGGCAGGCCAGAAAGGGCTGGCAGGATATATTCAGGGTCCTAAATGAGAACATGCAACCAAGAATACTTTATCCAGCAAGGCTCTCATTCAAAATGGAAGGAGAGATAAAGAACTTCCAAGACAGGCAGGAACTGAAAGAATATGTGACCTCCAAACCAGCTCTGCAAGAACTTTTAAGGGGGACTCTTAAAATTCCCCTTTAAGAAGAAGTTCAGTGGAACAATCCACAAAAACAAGGACTGAATAGATATCATGATGACACTAAACTCATATGTGTCAATAGTAACTCTGAACGTGAACGGGCTCAATGACCCCATCAAAAGGCGCAGGGTTTCAGACTGGATAAAAAAGCAGGACCCATCTATTTGCTCTCTACAAGAGACTCATTTTAGACAGAAGGACACCTACAACCTGAAAATAAAAGGTTGGAGAACCATTTACCATTCAAATGGTCCTCAAAAGAAAGCAGGGGTAGCCATCCTTATATCAGATAAACTAAAATTTACCCGAAGACTGTAGTGAGAGATGAAGAGGGACACTATCTCATACTTGAAGGATCTATCCAACAAGAGGACTTAACAATCCTCAATATATATGCCCCTAATGTGGGAGCTGCCAAATATTTAAACCAATTAATAACCAAAGTGAAGAAATACTTAGATAATAATACACTTATACTTGGTGACTTCAATCTAGCGCTTTCTACCCTCGATAGGTCTTCTAAGCACAACATTTCCAAAGAAACGAGAGCTTTAAATGATACACTGGACCAGATGGATTTCACAGATATCTACAGAACTTTACATCCAAACTCAACTGAATACACATTCTTCTCAAGTGCACATGGAACTTTCTCCAGAATAGACCACATACTGGGTCACAAATTGGGTCTGAACCAATACCAAAAGATTGGGATCGTCCCCTGCATATTCTCAGAACATAATGCCTTGAAATTAGAACTAAATCACAACAAGAAGTTTGGAAGGACCTCAAACACGTGGAGGTTAAGGACTATCCTGCTAAAAGATGAAAGGGTCAACCAGGAAATTAAGGAAGAATTTTAAAAATTCATGGAAACTAATGAGAATGAAGATACAACCATTCAAAATCTTTGGGATACAGCAAAAGCAGTCCTAAGGGGGAAATCCATTGTAATACAAGCAATTCAAAAACTGGAAAGAACTCAAATACAAAAGCTAACCTTACACATAAAGGAGCTAGAGAAAAAACAGCAGATTGACCCCATGCCCAGCAGAAGAAGAGAATTAATTAAAATTCGAGCAGAACTCAACCAAATCAAGACCAGAAGAATTGTGGAACAGATCAACAGAACCACGAGTTGGTTCTTTGAAAGAATTAATAAGATAGATAAACCATTAGCCAACCTTATTAAAAATAAGAGAGAGGAGACTCAAATTAATAAAATCATGAATGAGAAAGGAGAGATCACTACCAACACCAAGGAAATACAAATGATTTTAAAAACATATTATGAACAGCTATACGCCAATAAATTAGGCAATCTAGAAGAAATGAACGCATTCCTGGAAAGCCACAAACTACCAAAACTGGAACAGGAAGAAATAGAAAACCTGAACAGGCCAATAACCAGGGAGGAAATTGAAGCAGTCATCTAAAACCTCCCAAGACACAAAAGTCCAGGGCCAGATGGCTTCCCAGGGGAATTCTATCAAACATTTAAAGAAGAAATAACATGTATTCTACTAAAGCTGTTTCAAAGGATACAAATGGAGGGAATATGTCTACACTCATTTTATGAGGCCAGCATTACTTTGAATTAAAAGGATGGAGAAAGATATATCGTGGTACACAAATTACTAATATGGAGTAGCTATATTAATTTCAGACAAAATAGATTTCAGAACAAGGAAAACTATCAGGGATAAGGAGAGGCATTTTCAGATGATGTCAGCAAGATGTCAGAATAAAAGGTCCTGAGCTCTAGCTCTCCCCCACACATAAAGAGATTTAGCAACTACTCTGAAGAAGAATGGCACTGTGAGATTTCTGGAGCCCAGGGGTAAGGTTATAGCACCCTGGTAGAGCACAGAAACTGAGGGAAAGAGAAGCAGTTTTGCTCTGCCCACATTGCTTCTCCTCCAAGCCAACATAGAAAAACATCAATAAAGATCCCTTCAAGCCCACAATTTCTCCAGTGGCAGAAAGAGAGAAAGAGGCAGACATCCAACTTCCCCAGATTTCCGTCTTTCCCACTTGTGTCTTGCCTTACATGGAATGCCAGGGGAACTAACACAGCTAGACCACCAGAAAGAGCTGGGACCAAGGTGGTGGCACTAGTGGATCTTAGTGGTAGTTCCACAGTGGTAGTTCCATCAGACAGCCCTGCCCAGTCACATGTCTCCACTGATAGATCCTCCTGAAAACCGAGGCCCACCAGCTGATCCTGTGAAACAACAGAGCCCCTCCCAGCAATCATGTGGGAATGTGGAGACCAGGCCCCCTTCCATGACCAAAAAGCCCCACTAGCCAGCCCCACTAGACTATAGTCCCACTAGACTGCAGAGCACCAGCAACAGGCCGTCTAACAATATACTCTGCAGCTATCATACAATGGCACACTCCATTGGCTCCAATAGTAAGCCACATTTGCCCATGGGTCCCACAAGCTGGCCCACCCAGTATCCCAGTTTAGGCTGATCGATAAATGTCTTTTCTTGCCAAAGGCAGTTTGTAAAGAATGGAAGAGATATCTTAAGTGTGCAAGAAACCAAGGCAAAGTTACAAGGATCATGAAAGATTAAGGAAACATGACACCACTAAGGGAAACTAATAAAACTCCAGTAACCAAGCCTAAAGAAACAGATTATAAACTGCCTGACAAAAAATTCAAAATAATCATACAAAAGAAAAAATCTTAGTGAACTAAGAACTCAGGTAGACAACTAAAGAAAAATACATAAACAAATGAGAAGTTCAAAAAGAGAGAAGCCATGAGAAAACAAAAATCCTACAGCTGAAGAATACAATGACTGAATTGGAAAAATAATTAAATAGAAAGCTTCAATGACAGACTCAATCAAGCTGAAGAGAGACTTAGTGAACTCAAATACAGGTCATTTGGAATTATCCAGTCAGAGGAGCAAAAAGAAAAATGAAAAATAGGGAAGAAATACTATGGGACATATAAGATAACATGAGAAGAAATGACATATTCATTAAGAGCCAAAGAAGTAGAACAGATAGAGGAGTCATAAAGGTTATTTGAAGAAAATATGGCTGAAAATTTCCCAGATCTGGGGATAGAAATGAACATCTAGATTCATAAAGCTTAAAAATGCCCAAATAGGTTGAACCAAAGAAGTCTACATAAAGCCACATTATGACTACATTGTCAAAGGTTAAAGACAAAGAGAATTTTCAAAGCTCCAAAAGCAAACTAAGTCATCATGTACAAGGGAACCCATATAAGACTATCAGTGGATTTCCTATCCGGCCAGGAGACAATAGGATGATATATTCCAAGCACCAAGGAAAAAACTGCAAACCAACAATACTTAGTAAAACCATCCTTGAAAAACAAAGGAGAAAAAAAAAAAAAAAACAAAGGAGAAGTTAAAACAAAAGCTGAGCAAGTTTATGACCATTAGACCTGCCTTACAAGAGGTAATAAAAGAAATTTTCCTTTTGAGATGAGTTGATGTTAAAGAACCACACAAAAGCATATGAAAATACAAATCTCATCAGTAAAAGTAAATATACAGACAAACATAGAATATAATAATACCGTAATAGTGGTGTATAATCACTTTGAAATGGTATTAAACAAATACAAAATGAGTTAAGAGTAACTATGGTTGCAAAATTTGTTAGTGGATACACAATACAGAAAGAAGTAAATACTGACATTAATAAAGTGTCGAGAGGGAATAAAAATGTAGAACTGTTGGATGCAATTAAGGTTAAGGTGTTATCAGCTTAAAATAGATGTCATAATTATAAGATTCAATACAGCTTCAGGGTAATGACAAAAAAATTTGTCATAGGCACATAATAGAAAAGAGAAAAATCAAAGCATAACAGCACCAAAAAATCATCAAACCAAAAAAAAAATAGCAAAGGAAGAGAGGACAAGACAATCATAAAACAGTTGGAAAACAATTAACAAAGTGGCAATAGTAAAACCCGACTTATCAATAGTTATTTTAAATGTAAATGGATTAAATTCACCAATCAAAAGACCTAGAATGACTGAATGTATTTTTTTAAAAAAGACCCAACCAAATGCTGTCTATAAAAGATTTACAAATATTTAAGCATACACATGGGTTAAAAGTGAAGGGATGGAAAAATATGTTGTGCAAATGGTAACCAAAAGAAAGAAGTGGCTATACTTCTATCAAATAAATTAGACGTTAAGTCAAAAAGTTACAAAAAGCAAAGATGATTATATAATGGTAGAAGAATCAATTCAACCAGAGACACTGCAATTTTAAGTATACATGTACCCAACATCAAGCCATCTAAATATATAAAGCAAATATCAACATATCTGAAGGAAGAAATAGGCAGCAAAATAGTCATAACAGTAAGAGACATCAATAGCCCACTTTCTTTTTTAAAAAAGATTTTAAAATTTTATTTTAGAGAGAGAGAGAGAGAGCAAGAGCAGAAGAAGGAGCAGAGGGAGAAGCAGAAGCAGACTCCTTGGTGAGGAGAGAGCCCAAGGCATCGTTGGGTCCCAAGACCTTGGGATCATGACCTGAACCGAAACAGACATTTAACTGACCAAGCCACCCAGGTGCCCTAATAGCTCACTCTCAATAATGGATAGACCATAGAAACAGAAAATCAATAAGACAACAGCAGTCTTAAACATACCAAACAGATCTAACAGAGATATAGAGAAAACTCTACACAACAGAATACTTGTTCTTTTCAAGTGCATGTGAAATATTTTTTAGGATAGATCACACACTGGGTCTCACAGTAAGTCTTAAATTTAAGAGGATTGAAATGATTCTACAGATCTTTTCTGACTATAATAAAATAAAACTAAAAGTCAATAAAAAGGGGAAATTGGAAAAATTCACAAATACATGAAAAGTGAATAAAACATTCTTAAACAACCATTAGGTCAAAGAAGAAATCAAAACAGGAAATTAGAAAATAGCTCAAGACAAATGAAAACAAAAACAACATACCAAAACCTATTGAATGCAAGAAAAAGCTGTACTAAGAACAAATTTATAGAAATAAAGGCCTACATAGGGGTACTTAATTGATCCAAATTAACTAATACATCCAGGAACAACTCCTCACCAAATACTTGGACAAAGAAGAATTCAGCCAAATGTATAACTGATGGAACAAGTAAAACCACAACTGTGAACATAAATTATGTACACATCAATTCATCATCACAGTTCCAACTAGACATTAGTTCTTATACTGGAAGTACTGTAAAAGACATCGTTATTGTAAGACAAAGCTGGGTTCCATTCTGAAGAAAGGATAAAGAAGCCCATGAATTTGTACTTTATTTGCATATCTGTCATTTTTACTTTGTCAATTAATATGCTGAATATAACTTTTATTAACATCTTATGGTAGGAGGGTAGGGCCATGGCCAGTGAAAACATTTACTATACACTATAAATTAACTTTCAGCTGCATTAGGAAAAAGAGATTTATAAGAGTACCTTGTATAGATTTTGAATCCTGATACCAACCACCAAGTCAACAGGTTCATCTTCAAAATAATCACTTTTAATCATATCAGTAATTTGCCTTTCTTCCTTCTTAATGCTTAAAGCTTTATTAAACCAGTAGGATTTCTAAGAAAAGACCAAAACCATAATTATCATGATGTCACTGAAAAATTAAATCTTAACACTTTAGTTCATTTCACTTTGGTTTCAAGATGGGTTGAAGTACATATACTGAAACAAAATTTGGAAGCAAACTGCCTAGAATGTGAACTTCTATGCAATAAACACAAAACGTGTTATTTAAAAATCTCACTTTCCAAGGGGCACCTGGATGGCTCAGTCAGTTAAATGTCTGCCTTCAGCTCAAGTCATGATCCTGGGGTCCTGGGATAGAGCCCTGCATCAGGCTTCCTGCTCAGTGGGGAGTCTGCTTCTCCCTCTACCCCTCCCCTGACTTGTGCCCTCTCTCTTTCAAATAAACAAATAAATACAATCTTTAAAATAAAATAAAATCTAACTGTCAAGAGGAAAGACAAAAGAAAATCTACTTTAAAATGGCTCAATGAGGGGCACCTGGGTGGCTCAGTGGTTGAGTGTCTGCCTTTGGCTCAGGTGGTGATCCCAGGGTCCTGAGATCAAGCCCCACATCAGGCTCCCCATGGGGAGCCTGCTTCTCCCTCTACCTGTGTCTCTGCTTTTCTCTGTCTCTCATTAATAAATAAAATTTAAAAATAAATAAATACATAAAATGACCCAGTGAAAAGTATTTGATTACTCTAAGTCAGGTCTCTTTATTTGGATATGCAGTATACAGACCAGCCCCTGGAGATTCCTAACACGTTTTCAATGAGTCTATGAGTTCAAAATTCTTCATAAAAATACTTTAAAAAATACATTATTTGCCTTTCTATGACATTGATATTGTATCTACTACAAGATTTTGTGTCTCCTGGAATTGAATGCCTTGAATATGATTTTTTAAATATTCTGTGTGGTGAAATGGGAAATATGAATAAAGCATTTCTATAGAAAATGGAAATATAATGGGAGCTCTGAGAAAAATTACTTGTGTCATTGTTTGAGTCATGAACTAGCCTCTTTTTTCATGGAATATCACTTTTCTCTGAAAGAATGAGAAACAAATATTACGGTTCTTCAGACTTAGATATGTAGCAGACATTTTCTTGAAAATTAATAAAGAGATGTTAACATTTCAAGGAAAAGAACTAACAATATATGCTGCTAAAAATAAAATTTGAACATTTAAGTGAAAATTAGGATTTTGAAAAACTGATATCCACTGTTGTGACAAATTTCCAATTCTTAAAAACTATCATGATGACATCATGTTGACAGTAATAAATGTGATGCTTTGATAATGGATGATGAAATGTGTCATCACTTGGAAGGTATGTTATCAGTGAAACAATATTTTTCAAATAACCAAAATATGATGTTATAAATTTAAGCATGGTTAAAGATCTATTCAAATCACAAGATACTTCAATGAATATTATTATAAAATAGAATAAGAAATGTTTGTTAATGTGTTTTCAGATTCCAAACGTCAACTAACTGCTAGAAAATTATCATTAGTTGACTTTTGGTGAAGTACCAAAGAATACCCAAATATGTTTAAAAGGCTACTTAAATACTCCTTTTTTCAACTACATATCTGCACGAGGCTGTATTTTCTCCATATATTTTAGGTGAAACAAAATAATGCAAAAGATTGAATGCAGAGCCAGATATACACTCTCCAATGAAAATCTAGTTAACTTCTATTAAGCTTATATAAAAGATATTTGAAAAATATAAAACAAGCTACTTTACTCACTAATATTTTTAAAATTTGAAAAATAGCAATTTTTCACCAAAATGTTGATTTCAACATGTAATAGGTTTACTAGTAATATATTTAAATAAGTTGATAAATATTTTTCAAATTTCTTAGTTTCAGAAGAGGAGGCAAGATGGCAGAAGAGTAGGGGTCCTTTTTTCATCTGGCCTCCCAAACTTACCTAGATAACTTTCAAACCATCCTGAATACCCATGAATTCAACCTGAGATGTAAAGAGAGAATAGTTGGAATGCTACAGAGAGAAAAGTGACCACTTCTTATGAGGTAGGAGTGTGGAGAAGAGAAATGGAGAGGATATATTGGAAGATAAATAGCAGAAGAGGGAGCCTTGGGAAGCCGCTGCAGGAAAGCGGTACAGCGCACAATCAGGAACTTTAGAAATCTTCTCTTGAAAGTGTCTTCCCTGCCTAAAAAGTGCTCAGTGGGGAAATAGGGCAGAATCACAGGAGGGGAAGTGAAGTCTCAATATTCCCAGTGACATAGTAAGGATACGGGCACCCAGGAGAAAGCTCAACTTGTGCCATAAACCATAAATCTTGGTTGGATCATGGTAAAGGACTAGAATGCAGCAACCCTCCTGGAGCATCTGAGAGAGGTGGTCCAGGTGCACACTCCAGCAGCTGAGCTCTCTGCCCCAGAGCCCTTCAGCGGACAGAAGCAGGCTATCCCCCATTCCCTCCAGAACAGGCAAAACCAGGGAGGACACAAAATGGCAAAAGCTCTCCTGCTACTAGGCACTCTTCAGTTTGTACGAATCAGTGTCCCCACACCTGCCCCCAGAGGATCTAAACCAGTGTGCACTCAGAGACTGCAGGCTGGTACATGTGGGGAGCTCTTGGCTCTGGGACTGGAGATTTAGCCTCAGTCATTTTTTTTCTCCTTTCACCTTGGAGAGGTGCAGACTCTAGGGAACAAAGGCCTCACAGGACTAACAACTCACATGAGCCCAGCACCTGGCAAGGGGTGGGGCATCTCCACCGAGGCACAGACACCTGAGAATCAGTGCAGCAGCCCCCTCCCCCAGAAGAACAGCTGGAAGAACAAGGGAAGACCAAGTTTACTGACCAAGCAGCACTGGAAAGCTCTGGGACTGAGAGAAAATAGTATATAGAACTCAAGGTTTTTTCCTTATGATTCATTATCTATCAGGTTAAAAAAATTCCAATATATTTTCTTTTTTCCTGCCTTAACTACAATATTTTATCAATTCTTCATTTTTAAGTTTTTTCCTTTTCAACTTTCATATTTTTACAATTATATGTCATATGTAATATTCTTCATTTTTGGATTCCATTCAACATATTCAATTTAATTTTTGTAGATATATAAATTATAGGGTTTTTTTTGTCTTGTTTTGTTTTATAATTTTGGAATTTAGTACCTTCTAACAAATGGACCAAAATACACAGAAACAAGTGGAGCACCATGTTGGTCTACTCTGTGAGATTATATTCTCTCTTCCTTCCCATTCCACCTCCCTCTTTTGTCTTCTTGTTCTTATTTCTGTGGTTGCTGTTGTTTCTCTATATAAGTTTTTCTGGTTTATATGAATTTGGAATTTAGCACCTTCTAACATACAGACAAAATACACTCATAACCAAGAGGATCACCTTCTTGGTCCACTCTGTGAGACAACATTCTCTCTCCTCCTACACTTCTTCCTCACCTTTTTATTTTTTAAGTTTTACTATTTTTTAAATTTGTTTTTCACTTTCATGGTCTTTTTTTTCTCTTTTCTTTTTCTTTTACTGTCTAGTCCCTGACCTCTTCAGATTTGTCTAGGGTGTATTTTACTTAGGTTGTGATTGATATTTTTGACTCCACTTGCTCATATAGCCATTCTGCACTGGACAAAATAACTAGAAGGAAGAATTCACCACAAAGAAAAAAGAACAGGAAGTAATACTCTCTCCCACAGATCTAATGGATATGGATTTAAGTAGCACGTCAGAGATACAATTCAGGGGTACAATTATAAAATTATTAGTGGCTCTTGAAAAAAGCATAAAAGACTCTAGAGATTCTCTTACTGCAGAGTTGAGATCTAATCAGGCCAAAATTAAAAATACCTTAACTGAGATGCAGTCTAAGCTAGATGCTGTAACTGCTAGGGTAAGAGAGACTGACATAGAAGAGAAGTTGATGGAAAGGAAGGAAGCTGAGGGAAAAAGAGAAAAACAACTGAGAACTCATGAGAAGGAGAGGCTTTGGGAAGTAAGTGATAGTTTGAGAAGGAATAATATTTGTCTTATTGGAATTCCAGAATATATGGAGAGAGAGAGGGTCACAAAGTATATTTGAATAAATCATAGCTGAGAACTTATCTAATCTGGGGAAGGGAACAAGCATTCATATCCAAGAGATAGAGAGGACCTCTTGCCCCAAAAAACATCAATCAACACCATAACATATAATAGTGAAGCTTGCAAATTTCAGAGATAGAGAGAAAAATCTTAAAAGCAGCTCAAGACAAGAGATTACTAATTTATATGGGGAGAAATACCAGATCAAAAGCAGACCTATCCACAGAGACCTGGCAGGCCAGAAAGGGCTGGCATGATATATTCAGGGTAGTAACCAGAAAAACATGCAGCCAAGAATACTTTACCCAGTAAGGCTGTCATTCAGAATACAAGGAGAGATAAAGAGCTTCCAAGAAAGACAGAAACTGAAAGAATGTGTGACCACCAAAATGGCTCTGCAAGAAATATTAAGGGGGACCCTGTAACTAAGGAGGGAGCCCAAAGAAACAATCTACAGAAACAGAGACTGTATAGGTAATACTATGACACTAAATTCATATCTTTCAATAGTTACTCTGAATGTGAATGGGCTTAATGATCCAATCAAAAGATACAGGGTATCAGACTGAATAAAAAAGCAAGATCCATCTATATGTTGCCTACAAGAGACTCATTTTAGACCTACGGACACCTCCAGACTGAAAATGAGGGGGTGGAGAACCATTTACCATGCAAATGGTCCTCAAAAGAAAGCTGGAGTAGCAATCCCCATATCAGATAAATTAGATTTTAAACTAAAGATGATAATAAGAGATGAAGAAGGGTACTCTATGATATTTAAAAGGTCTATCCAACAAGAAGACCTAACAATTATGAATATTTATGCCCCTAATATGGGAGCTGCTAAGTCTATCAATCAATTAATAACCAAAGTAAAGAGATACATCAATAATTATAAATTAATAGTAGGAGACTTCAATATGGTGCTCTCAGCAATGGACAGCTATTCTAAACAGAACATCATCAAAGAAACAAGGGCCTTGAATGACACATTGGACCAAATGGATTTCACAAATATATACAGAACATTCCATCCTAATACAACAAAATACACATTCTTCTCAAGTGTACGTGGAACTTTCTCCAGACTAGACCACATACTGGGTCACAAATCAGGTCTTATCCCATACCAAAAGATTGGGATTATTCCCTGCATATTTCCAGACCACAATGCTTGGAAACCAGAACTCAATCACAAGAAGAAAATTGGAAGGAACTCAAACACTTGGAGGTTTAAGAGCATACCACTAAAAGATCAATGGGTCAACCAGGAAATCAGAGAAGAATTAAAAAGAAACATGGCAACTAAAGCAAATGAAAGCACAACTGTTCAAAATCTTTGGGATATAGCAAAAGCAGTCCTAAGAGAGAAATACATTGCAATAAAAACCTCCCTCAAAAAATTGGAAAATTCTCAAATACAGAAGCCCACGTTGCATCTAAAGGAACTGAAGAAAGAACAGCAAATAAAGCCTGAGCCAAGCATTAGAAGAGAGATAACAGATATTAGAGCAGAACTCAATGAAACAGAGACTAGAATAATTGTAGAATAGATCAACGAAATCAGGAGCTGGTTCTTTGAAAGAATTACTAAGCTAGATAAACCTCTACCCAGACTTACTAAAAAGAAAAGAGGAAAGACTCAAATTAATAAAATCATGAATGAAAGAGGAGATATCACAACCAATACCAAGGAAATACAAACGATTTAAAAAATGTATGAGTAACTAAACCCCCCAAAATTAGGCAACCTGGATGAAATGGATGCATTGCTCAAAACATACAAATTGCCAAAACTGAAACAGGAAGAAAAAGAAAACCTGAACAGGCCAATAACCAGTGAGGAAATTGAAGTATTCATCAAAAACTTCCCAAGAAGCAGAAGTCCAGGGCCAGATGTCTTCCCAGGGGAATTCTACCAAACATTTAAAGAAGAAATAACATGTATTCTACTAAAGCTGTTTCAAAGGATACAAATAGAGGGAATATGTCTACACTCATTTTATGAGGCCAGCATTACATTGATCCCCAAATGAGACTAAAAGGATAATTATAGACCAATATCCCTGATGAACATGGATGTAAAAATTCTTGATAAGATACTAGCCAATAGGATCTAACAGTACATTAAGAGGATTATTCACCATGTCCAAGTGGGATTTATCCCTGGGATGCAAGAGTGGTTCAACATTCAGAAAACAATCAATGTGACAGATCACATCAATAAAAGACAAAAACCATATGATCCTCTCAATAGATGCAGAGAAAGCATTTGACAAAATACAACATCCATTCCTGATTAAAACTCTTCAGAGTGTAGGGATCCAGGGAACATTTCTCAATATAATAAAAGCTATTTATGGAAAGCCCACAGCAAATATCATTCTCAATGAGGAAAAACTGAAAGCCTTTTCCCTGAGATCAAGAACACGACAAGGATGTCCACTCTCACCACTGTTGTTCAACATAGTACTAGAAGTCCCAGCCTCAGCAATCAGACAACAAAAGAAATAAAAGGCATTCAAATTGGCAAAGAAGGAGTCAAACTCTCACTTTTCATAGATAACATGATAATGTATATAGAACACCCAAAGACTCCATACCAAGATTTCTAGAACTCATACAGCAATTCAGCAATGTGGAAGGATACAAGATCAACGCACAGAAATCAGTGGCATTTGTATACACTGAGACTGAAGAAAGAGAAATTAAGGAATCAATCCCACTTACAAATGTACCCAAAACCATAAGATACCTTGGAATAAACTTACCCAAAAAGGTAAAGAATCTATACCCTAAAAACTACAGAACACTTCTGAAAGAAATTGAGGAAGACACAAAGAGATGGAAAAATATTCCATGCTCATGGATTGGCAGAATTAATATTGTGAAAATGTCAATGTTACCCAGACCAATTTACACATTCAATGCAATCCCTATCAAAATGCCATGGGCTTTCTTCACAGAGCTGGAACAAATCATCTTGAGATTTGTATGGAACCGGAAAAGACCCCAAATAGCCAGAGGAATGTTGAAAAAGAATACCAAAGCTGGAGGCAGCACAATTCTGAACATCTAGCTGTATTACAAAGCTGTGATCAAGACAATATGGTACTGACACAGAAACAGATACATAGATCAATGGAATAGGATAGAGAACCCAGAAATGGACCCTCAAATCTACGGTCAAATCATCTGTAACAAAGCAGGAAAGAATACCACTGGGAAAAAAGACAGTCTCTTCAATAAATGTGTTGGGAAAATTGGATAGTTACATGCAGAAGAATGAAACTGGACCATTTTCTTACACCATACACAAAGATAAACAAAATGGTTGAAAAGATCTAAATCTGAGACAAAAATCCATCAAAATCCTAGAGGAGAACACAGGCAACAACCTTTTTGAACTTGGCAATAGCAACTTCTTGCTAGACACGTCTATGAAACCAAGGGAAACAGAAGCAAAAAAAGAACTGTTGGGATTTCATCAAGATTAAAAGATTCTGGGCAGCCGGGGTGGCTCAGCGGTTTAGTACCACCTTCGGCCCAGGGCCTGATCCTGGAGACCCGGGATGAGTCCCACATCGGGCTCCCCACATGGAGCCTGCTTCTCCCTCTGCTTATCTCTCTCTCTCTCTCTGTGTGTGTGTGTGTGTTTCATTAATAAATAAATAAAATCTTTAAAAAAATATTAAAAGATTCTGCACAGCAATGGAAACAGTCAACAAAACTAAAAGATAACCTACAGAATGGGAGAAGATAATTGCAAATGACATACTAGATAAAGGGCTAGTATCTCATCAAGAAGATAAAGAACTTCTCAAACTCAACACCAAGAAAAAAACATCCAGTCATGAAACGGGCAGAAGACATACAGACATTTTTCCAAAGAAGTCCTACACATGGCCAGCAAGCACATGAAAAATTATCCACATCACTTCTCATCAAGGAAATACAAATCAAAACCACAATGAGATACCACCTCACACCAGTGAGATGAAGAAAATTAACAAGACAGGAAACAACAAATGTTGGAAAGGAGGTGGAGAAAGCGGAACTCTCTTGCACTGCTGGTGGGAACGCAAACTGGTACAGCCACTCTAGAAAACAGTGTGGAGGTTCCTCAAGAAGTTAAAAATAGAGCTACCCTATGACCCAGCAATTACACTATTGGGTATTTACCCCCAAAATACAGATGTAGTGAAATGCCAGGATACTTGTACCCCAATGTTTATAGCAGCAATGTCCACAATAGCCAAACTGTGGAAGAAGCCACAGTGTCCTTTGACAGATGAATGGACAAAGAAGATGTGGTATATATATATATATATACCATAGAATATTACTCAACTATCAGAAAGGATGAATACCCACCACTAGCTTTGATATGGATGGAACTGGAGGTTATTATGCGGAGTGAAATAAGTCAATTGGAGAAAGACAATCATCATATAGTTTCACTCATATATGGAATATAAGAAATAGTGAAAGGGACTGTAAGAGAAAGCAGGGAAACTGAATGGGGAAAAATTAGAGAGGAAGACAGACCATAAGAGACTCCTAACTCTGGGAAACAAACAATGGGTTGCAGAAGGGAAGGAGAGTTTGGGGAATGGGTTAACTGGGTGACAGGCATTAAGGAGGGCACATGGTGGATGAGCACTGGGTGTTATACTGTATGTTGGCAAACTTAGATATTTTTTAAAAAAGAAACAAATTTCTCAGTTTTAATGTCCAAATATGGTCAATATTGATAGATAAATCCCTATTAAACAAGCTCTTTTGGGTGCTCAGTAATTTTTAAGAGTAAAAGGAGTTCTGAGACTAAAAATTTTGGGAACCACTTGCTTTGAACCATAGAATGATAAAAGGGGGGGACTGAAAATAGAGGATAATATAGAAATACTCCCCACTTTGCTATGGCTTTGATTCTAAGTAATTTGGGCTAACGGGAAAAAAGCAGATGGTGATATGAGACACAATTCAACCCCTCCTCACTAGGACCTAAGGAACCCACCACATATTCATTTGGATGGAGTTTTTTTTTCTGTAGAAAGCCATTTGATTCTATTATACGTGTTACAAAGTTAACTTGTAGCGGCTTTAACTGAGAAAGAATTAAAAAAAGAGAGAAAGAATAAAAACTGTATTAGTACCATAAGAGTGGAACACCACAGGGAGAGTGTTTAAGGTAATAATGTTCACTGTTAGACAAACTAAATATTTAAGAACTGGGGTTTCTCTCAATAACAGAAGCATTAGAACTTACCTGCACAAAGAAATACCATGGCTTGGGCACACCATACTTCCCTGGAAAGACAGCATCTATATACCAGGTCATAAGACCATATAAGAAAGCATCAAATAATAGCATTCCCATAATATGTGCAAAAATAAGGCTATCATGTGGGTTCACTGGTGACAGGATGTTATCCCACTGGACACCATACTCTGAAACATAATAAATAGGAGACAGTTATCTGAGGTGCCCAATTGTGACTAGAACAAAGTTATCTAGCTACTTTATAATTAAACAACAAAAATGTATAGGCATTCTCTGGAGAGAGGTACTATTTGCTATTCATGGATACTTTGAAATTTAGGCTGTTCAAGAGGATAATAAAGTAAGTAATGATACAATGTGCCTCTTCCTACAGCCAAATTCAACTAAAAGTTAGTAGTCACTGAAATAAAAATAAACAGTCACAAGAAGTCCATAAAGTAAGCTTTAAAGCCATAAACAGACCTATTGGTTGGGTTAGTGGCCCTATTTCTCCATTCTCTTTCATTCAAATCTCCACTGAAATAATCAGCAAGATACATAAATTGGGAAATACATTCATCAATATAAAAATAAAGTTTGTTTTCTAGTTTCTGGTCTGTCATGTAAGGAGCTTAGAAGTCACCACTCCATCCTAATAAGGAGTAAAGAAGTGAACTGAAAAATGGCCCATTCTTAGATCTTTCACAGATGTGAGGTTACAGAGTGAACCACTGCCCCCACAATTGGAGAGATGGACAGGCAGGTGCAGAGAATTTAATGAAACAGAAACCCTAAGCAGTAACCCCCAAGGGAACCAGAACTGGGAAAACCTGAACTGTGTAACTGATGAAATGTCAAGGCCCAGTGCAGACAGATATGTGGGTTAAAAACTCCAGGGGATCAAGTCATTGAGGAGTCCCCAAGCTTTTGTGAGTTTTACCTTCGGGAGCCCTGTCAGTTCTTCACAGTGAATATCAGAAAAATCTCCTTTAGGAGAGAGAGGGGGAAAAGGAGCCATTTTGACATTCTATTCTTAATCAGGCCTTCCTTCATGAGAAACTATTTTAGCAGAGCCTAACTTACCTAGGGGGAAGGGAAATATGTAGCTCCAGCCCCCCCTAGCCCCTAGCCATCCTGTCCTATCTAAGCAGAGCAAAAAACTGAGAAGCACTGATGGAGTTCATAGTCCATGGGTACAAGCTTATCAAATAATTGAGGCCTAGTCATAGGACTCTGCATCTTTCCTCTATATCACTAAAGGCCTATTCACTGCAATTCCTTTTCCTTTTATCCAGTACCTCATATTCATCTTTTTTAAAGATTTTATTTATTTATTTGAGAGAGAGTAAGAGAGAGTATGAGCGGGGAAGGGCAGATGAAGAAGGAGAGAGAAAATCCCAAGCAGACTCCCCACTAAGCACAGAACCCAATGAAAGGCTCGATCTCAGGACCCCAAGATCATGGCCTGAGCCAAAATAAAGAGTCAGATGCTTAACTGACTAAGTCCCCCAGGTGCCCTTCTTATCCATCTTTTAACAAAAATTACAAGGCATACTGAAGGGCAAAGAACACAGTTTGAAGAGAATGAACAAGCATCCAAATTAGACTCTGATTTGACAAAGATGTTGGTCTGATTCCTCAGACCAGGAATTTTTAAAAAACTGATCAACATATTAAGTGCTTTAGTGGAAGAAGTATACAACATGCAAAAGCAGATGTATGCAAAGAGATGGAAATTCCAAGAAAGAATAAAAAAAGAAATGCCAGAGTCCTTGGTGTGGCTACAGAGGAGACTGTAGTGGCAAGAATGATGGACAGGAAGGTGGGAGATAAACGTGTTCAATACTCCACTTCTACTCAACACTGTACGTATGTGAAGTTAATCCTTAGAAGTTAAGCAAGATAAAGTGATAAGGCAATTAGAGAGGAAGAACTAAAAGTACTCTTACTCACAGATGACATGATCTTATTAATAGAAAATCCTAAAGATCCTGCCCAAAACAATGTTAACACCAACAAAAGAATTCAGCAAAGTTTCAGGATACAAGGTGAACATACAATAATCAATAGTATACTATCTACTAGTAATGAACAACTAAAAAGGATTTTGAGATAACAGTTCCATTTACAATAGCATCACAGGAATGAAATTCTTATGAATAAACTTAGTAAGAGCTGAAAGACTTGTATGCTATTACAAAATATCACTGAAAGAAATTAAAGAAGACCTAAATAAATGGGAAAACATCCTGTGTTCATAAGACTGATGCTGGTGAAGGACAGACATATAGATCAAAATAATACAACTATGAGTAATGGCTAACTAGCTTCTGACAAGGATTCCAAGATAATTACATGAGGGAAAAAAAAGACTAATTTCCACAAGCGATATATACATGCAAAAGAATTAGTTGGGACTCTTCCCTTACAACATGTATAAGTATTAACTTTTTTAAAATAGATCAAAACCCTAAATAAATACAATTACTTTTTTAAAAAACTCTTAGAAAGAAAACATGGAGGCAAATATTCATGACTTTGGGTTTAGTTTAGTAAACATATGGCACCAAAACACAAGCAATAAAGTAATAAATAAATTTGATGCCATTAAAATGAAAAACCTCTGTGCATAGAGGGCATTAACAAGAAAGTTAAAACACAATCTACAGAAAGAAAGAAAATATCATATAATAAAAGGCTTGTATCTTGAATATATAAAGAACTCTTACAACTTAACAACAAAAGATGAACAATCCAATACAAAAATAGGCAAAGGACTTGAATAGATATTTCTTCAAAGAAGTTGTACAGATGTCCAACAAGCATGTGAAAAGATGCTTAATATCATTAGTCATTAGAGAAATGCAATCCAAAGCCATAATAACATGCCACTTTATATCCACCAAGATGAGAATATTAAAAGGAGAAAATACAAACGCAAATGAAGAGAAACATGAATTTAAAAATAGTGAAAGGGAATAAAGGAGACAGGAGAGAAAATGAGTGGGAAATGTCAGTGAGGGTAACAGAACATGAAAGACTCCTAACTCGGGAAATGAACAAGGGGTAGTGGAAGGGGAGGTGGGTGGGAGGTTGAGGGACTGGGTGAGGGGGCAATTGATGGGATGAGCACTGGGTGTTATGCTATATGTTGGCAAATCGAACTCCAATAAAAAAATATACAAAAAAATAAAATGAAATAAAATAAAATAAAATAAAATAATAAAAAAATAAAAAGCAAAACAGGGACACCTGGGTGGCTCAGCGGTTTAGTGCCTGCATTCGGCCCAGGGCATGATCCCAGAGTCCCGGGATTGAATCCCACAACATGCTCCCTGCACAGAGCCTGCTTCTCCCTTCTTAATTTTCCCTTCTTTCCATTCTCGGGAAAATTAACAAGGCAGGAAACCACAAATGTTGGAGAGGATGCGGAGAAAAGGGAACCCTCTTACACTGTTGGTGGGAATGTGAACTGGTGCAGCCACTCTGGAAAACTGTGTGGAGGTTCCTCAAACAGTTAAAAATATACCTGCCCTACGACCCAGCAATTGCACTGTTGGGGATTTACCCCAAAGATACAGATGCAGTGAAACGCCGGGACACCTGCACCCCAATGTTTATAGCAGCAATGGCCAAGATAGCCAAACTGTGGAAGGAGCCTCGGTGTCCAACGAAAGATGAATGGATAAAGAAAATGTGGTTTATGTATACAATGGAATATTACTCAGCTATTAGAAATGACAAATACCCACCATTTGCTTCAACGTGGATGGAACTGGAGGGTATTATGCTGAGTGAAGTAAGTCAGTCGGAGAAGGACAAACATTATATGTTCTCATTCATTTGAGGAATATAAATAATAGTGAAAGGGAATATAAGGGAAGAGAGAAGAAATGTGTGGGAAATATCAGAAAGGGAGACAGAACGTAAAGACTGCTAACTCTGGGAAACGAACTAGGGGTGGTAGAAGGGGAGGAGGGCGGGGGGTGGGAGTAAATGGGTGACGGGCACTGGGGGTTATTCTGTATGTTAGTAAATTGAACACCAATAAAAAATAAATTAAAAAAAATGAAAAAGAAAAAAAAATTTTCCCCATTCTCACTGGTGTGAGGTGGTATCTCATTGTGGTTTTGATTTGTATTTCCCTGATGGCAAGTGATGCAGAGCATTTTCTCATGTGCATGTTGGCTATGTTTATGTCTTCCTCTGTGAGATTTCTGTTCATGTCTTTTGCCCATTTCATGATTGGGTTGTTTGTTCCTTTGCTATTGAGTTTAATAAGTTCTTTATAGATCTTGGAAACTAGCCCTTTATCTGATAGGTCATTTGCAAATATCTTCTCCCATTCTGTAGATTGTCTTTGAGTTTTGTTGACTGTATCCTTTGCTGTGCAAAAGCTTCTTATCTTGATGAAGTCCCAATAGTTCATTTTGCTTTTGTTTCTTTTGCCTTTGTGGATGTATCCTGCCCTACGACCCAGCAATTGCACTGTTGGGGATTTACCCCAAAGATACAGATGCAATGAAACGCCGGGACACCTGCACCCCAATGTTTATAACAGCAATGTCCATAATAGCCAAAGTGTGGAAGGAGCCTCGGTGTCCATCGAAAGATGAGTGGATAAAGAAGATGTGGTTTATGTATACAATGGAATATTATTCAGCTATTAGAAATGACAAATACCCACCATTTGCTTCAATGTGGATGGAACTGGAGGGTATTATGCTGAGTGAAATAAGTCAATCGGAGAAGGACAAACATTATATGTTCTCATTCATTTGGGGAATATAAATAATAGTGAAAGGGAATAGGAGGGAAGGAAGAATAAATGGGTAGGAAATATCAGAAAGGGAGACAGAACATAAAGACTCCTTACTCTGGGAAATGAACTAGGAGTGGTGGAAGGGGAGGAGAGCGGGGGGTGGGGGTGACTGGGTGGCGGGCACTGAGGGGGGCACTTGACCGGATGAGCACTGGATGTTATTCTGTATGTTGGCAAATTGAACACCAATAAAAAATAAATTTATTATTAAAAAAATAAAAAAACACAGAACAGAACAAACACATGTTATATAACAAAGATAAGGGATTTTTCATAAGTAATTAGGATCCCTAATCAGTTGACTATTTACAATATAAAGAATTGAACTGCTGATACAGGTAACAGCATGGATGAAGAACAAGTGCCTTGGGCTAAGTAGAAGTCAGTGTTAAAACTGCACAATTCCATTTTCATGGATTCTGGAAAACGCAAAAATGCCAAGATGAACAGATCAGTGATTGCTACGTATTAGGGGTTGAAGAGAAAGGGCAACACAAGGGAATTTTTTTATGAGGAAACAGTTCTGTTTCCTGATTGCTGTGGAGGTTAAATTAATATATACAGGTGTTGAAACTCACAGAATTGCACACCTCCAAAAAGGGCAATTTTACTGAGTGTAAAGTTTAATATTTTAAAGGGCTCAGAAAAAAGATAATAAATGAATATGAAGAACAACTTTATGTTCACAATTTTGACCACTTACATATAGTGGACAAATTCTATACAAGACACAAGCTACTAAATCTTACTCAAGGAAAAGGCATAATCTGAACATTTCTACATCTATTGAAGAACTAAATTTTTAATCAAAACCCTACTCAGACCCACCTCTGGTAATTTACTCTTATACTACATATCCAAGAACACAAAAATACTTATGTATAATTCATTTCAGATTTATTCTATCTTACTTTTAAAGATTTTATTTATTTGACACACAGAGATCACAAACAGGAGGAGTAACAGAGGGAGAAGGAGAAGCAGGCTCCCCACTGAGCAGGGAGCCCCACTGAGCAGGGAATCTAATTCTCCAGACACTGAGATCATGGCTGAGCCAAAGGCAGACACTTAACTGACTGAACCACCCAGGCACCCCTCAGGCTTATTTTAAATGAAAAATAATATAAAGTTCCTAAATGCTCATAGATAGAAGATAGGTTGAATGAACATTGCCACATCCACACAATGTATCTATAAAAACTAAAGAAGATATATTGGCAAACTCATAGGAAATTATTTCTAAAATATGTTAGCTGAAAAGCACATTGTAAAGGAATATGCAGTACATAAACACTTTTATAAGAAACTAAGTAATAAGAAAATATAGAAATTATGAATTTTTTAGAAACTAAAACACAGAAAAAGATAAAACAGAATTGAGTAAGATATTACCTACAAGGATGAGAGGTATTGGTAAAGGCAAAGACCACACCAAAAAGGAGAATTATAGACAAATATCCCTGATGCCTGTGTTCCCTCTAGGATTTTGATGGAATCTTGTCTCACATTTAGATCTTTCATCCATTTTGAGTTTATCTTTGTGTAGTGTAAGAGAATGGTCAAGTTTCATTCTTCTGCATGTGGATGTCCAAGTTTCCCAGCACCATTTATTGAACAGACTGTCTTTTTTCCAGTGGATAGTCTTTCCTCCTTTGTCAAATATTGGTTGACCATAAAGTTGAGGGTCCACTTCTGGATTCTCTATTCTGTTCCACTGATCTATGTGTCTGTTTTTGTGCCAGTACCACACTGTCTTGATGACCACAGCTTTGTAGTACAACCTGAAATCTGGCATTGTGATGCCCCCAGATATGGTTTTCTTTTTTAATATTCTCCTGGCTATTTGGGGTCTTTTCTGATCCCACACAAATCTTAAGATGATTTGTTCAAACTCTCTGAAGAAAATCCATTGTATTTTGATAGGGATTGCATTAAATGTGTAAATTGCCCTTGGTAACATTGACATTTTAACAATATTAATTCTTCCAATCCATGAGCATGGAATATTTTTCCATCTCTTTGTGTCCTCTTCAATTTCTTTCAGAAATGTTCTGTAGTTTTTAAGGTATAGATCCTTTTGGTGCAGTAGTAATTGGGATTGACTCCTTACTTTCTCTTTCTTCAGTCTCATTGTTAGTGTATAGAAATGCCACTGATTTCTGGGGATTGGTATTGTATCCCGCCACACTGCTGAATTGCTGTATGAGTTCTAGCAATCATGGGTGGAGTCTTTGGGTTTTCTATGTACAGTACCATGTCATCTGCAAAGAGGGAGAGTTTGACTTCTTTGCCAATTTGAATGCCTTTTATTTCCTTTTGTTGCCTGATTGCTGAGGGAGGCTAGGACTTCTAATACTATGTTGAATAGCAGTGGTAAGAGTGGACATCTCTGTCATGTTCCTGATCTTAGGGGAAAGGCTCCCAGTGTTTCCCCATTGAGAATGATATTTGCTGTGGGCTTTTTGTAGATGGCTTTTAAGATGCTGAGCAATGTTCCCTTTATCCCTACACTCCCAAGAGTTTTGATCAGGAATGGATGCTGTATTTTGTCAAATGCGTTCTCTGCATCTATTGAGAGGATCCTATGGTTCTTGTTTCTTCTCTTGCTGATATGATCAATCACATTGATTACTTTATGAGTGTTGAACCAGCCTTGCATCCCAGGGATAAATCCCACTTGGTCATGGTGAATAGTCTACTTAAGGTATTGTTGGATCCTATTGGCTAGTGTTTTGTTGAGAATTTTTCATCCATGTTCATCAGGGATATTGGTCTATAATTCTCCTTTTCGGTGGGGGTCTTTGTCTGGTTTTGGAATTAAGGTGATACTGGCCTCAGAGAATGAGCTTGGAAGTACTCCATCTTTTTTTTCTATCTTTTCTATCTTTCTGATCAGCTTTAGTAGAAAAGGTATGGTTTTTTCTTTAAACATTTGGTAGAACTCCCCTAGGAAGACATCTGGCCCTGGACTTTAGTGTCTTGGGAGGTTTTTAATGACTGATTCAATTTCCTCCCTGGTTATTGGCCTGTTCAGGATTTCCATTTCTTCCTGTTCCAGTTTTGGTAGTTTGTGGTTTTCCAGAAATGTGTCCATTTCTTCTAGATTGCTTAATTTTTTGGCGTATAGCTCCTCACAATAAGTTTTTAAAATCGTTCGTATTTCCATGGTATTGGTGGTGATCTCTCCTTTCTCATTCATAATTTTATTAATTGAGTCTTTTTTCTCTTCTTTTTAATAAAGCTAGCTAATGGTTTATCTATCTTCTTAATTCTTTCAAAGAACCAACTCCTGGTTTTGTTATTCTGTTCCACAGTTCTTCTGGTCTCTATTTCATTGTGTTCTGCTCGAATCTTTATTAATTCTCTTCTTCTGCTGGGTGTAGGACCTATTTGCTGTTTTTTTCTCCAGCTCCTTTAGTTATAAGGTTAGATTTTGTATTTGAGTTCTTTCCAGTTTTTGGATGGATGCTTGTATTGCGATGTATTTCCCCCTCAGGACTGCTTTTGCTGCATCCCAAAGATTTTGAATGGTTGTATCTTCATTCTCATTAGTTTCCATGAATCTTTTAAATTCTTCCCTAATTCCCTGTTGACCCTTTCATCTTTTAGCAGGATGGTCCTTAACCTCCTCATGTTTGAAATCCTTCCAAACTTCTCTTTGTGATTTAGTTCTAGTTTCAAAGCATTATGGTCTGAAAATATGCAGGGGATGATCCCAATCTTCGGTATCGGCTCAGACCTAATTTGTGACCCAGTATGTGGTTTATTCTGGAGAAAGTTCCATGTGCACTTGAGAAGAATGTGTATTCAGTTGCGTTTGGATGTAAAGTTCTGTAAATATCTGTGAAATCCATCTGGTCCAGTGTATCATTTAAAGCTCTTTTTTCTTTGGAGATGTTGTGCTTAGAAGATCTATCGAACGCAGAAAGTGCTGTATTCGAATCTCCAAGTATAAGTGTATTATTATCTAAGTATGTTATCTAAGTATGTACTTCAGTTATTAATTGATTGAGATACTTGGCAGTTAACACATTCGGGGCATAAATATTCATGATTGTTAAGTCATCTTGTTGGATAGATCCTTTAAGTATGATATAGTGTCCCTCTTCATCTCTCACTACAGTCTTTGGGATAAACTTTAATTTATCTGATATAAGGATGGCTACCCCTGCTTTCTTTTGAGGACCGTTTGAGTGGTAAATGGTTCTCCAACCTTTTATTTTCAGGCTGTAGGTGTCCTTATGTCTAAAATGAGTCTCTTATAAACAGCAAATAGATGGGTCTTTCTTTTTTATACAGTCTGAAACACTGTGTCCTTTTTGGGGGTCATTAAGCCTGTTCACCTTCAGAGTTACTATTGAAAGATATGAATTTAGGGCAGCTCTGGTGGCGCAGCAGTTTGGCACCGCCTGCAGCCCAGGGTGTGATCCTGGAGACCCAGGATCCAGTCCCACGTTGGGCTCCCTGCAGGGAGCTAGATTCTCCCTCTGCCTGTGTCTCTGCCTCTATCTCTCTCTCTCTCTCTCTCTCTGTGTGTGTGTGTGTATGTGTGTGTGTGTGTCTATGAATAAATAAATAAAATCTTTAAAAAAGAGAGAAAGATGAATTTATTTTCATCATAATACCTATTCAGTCCCTGTTTTTGTGGATTGTTTCCTTGGACTTCCTCTTTCTTTTACAGGGTCCCCCTTAATATTTCTTGCAGAGCTGGTTTGGTGGTCACATATTCTTTCAGGTTCTGCCTATCTTGGAAGCTCTTTATCTCTCCTTCTATTCTGAATGACAGCCTTGCTGGATAAAGTAGTCTTGGCTACATGTTCTTCTAATATAGGACCCTGAATATATCTTGCCAGCCCTTTCTGGCCTGCCAGGTCTCTGTGGAGAGGTCTGCTGTTAACCTAATACTTCTCCCCATAAAGGTTATGGATTTTTTTATCTCTTGATGCTTTAAGGACCTTCTCTTTATCTCTGGAATTTGCAAGTTTCACTATTAAATGTCAAGGTGTTGAGCAGTTTTTATTGATTTTAAGGGGAGTATCTCTCTATCTCCTGGATCTGAATGCCTGTTTCCCTTCCCAAGTTAGGGAAGTTCTCAGCTATGATTTGTTCAAATACAGTTTCTGGACCTCTGTCCCTTTCGGCGCCCTCGGGAACCCCAATTAAACCTAGATTTTTCCTTCTGAGGCTGTCACTTATTTCCCTTAACCCATACTCATGATCTTTTGTTTGTCTCTTTTTTCCTCATTTTCCTTCCTTGCCATCAACTTGTCTTCTATGTCACTCACTCGTTCTTCTACCTTGTTAACCATCATTAGGACCTCCAGTTTGGATTGCATCTCATTTAATTGATTTTTAATTTTGGCCTGATTAGATTTAAATTCTGCAGTCATGAAGTCTCTTGAATCCTTTATGCTTTTTTCTAGAGCCACTACTAGCTTTATAATAGTGCTTCTGAATTGGCTTTCTGACACTGAATTGTAATCCAAATTTTGTAACTCTGTGGGAGAGGACTATTTCTGATTCTTTCTTTTGAGGTGAGTGTTTCCTTCTAGTCATTTTGCTCAGTGCAGAGTGGCCAAAAACAAGTTGTACTGGAAAAAGGAGAAAAAGAGAGGGAAAAAAAAGGGGTGGGGGAAACAAAAGAAAAAACAAGGGGGAGTATCCTCTGATTCTATATACTGTAAATCCTTCGACTTCCCCTGGAACTTTCCAGTGCTGCTTGGTCAATAACTTGCTCATCCCCTGTCCTTCCAGCTGGTCTTCTGGGGTAGGGGCCTGCTGTGGTGATTCTCAGGGGTGTGCATCTGGGGGAGCTGCCCAGCCCCCTGCCAGGTGCAAGGCTCAGTGGGAGCTGTTTATCCTGTGAGGCCCCTGATCAGTCCCAGGTACAAGGTGACACCAGAAGGAACAACAGTGGTGGCGGCCAGCTCTCCATCTCTGGAGTCAGCTCCCACAGTAACTACCACCGTTCCCAGTCCACAGGGGCCTGGATGCTCCAGGGGCAGGGGGCGCCGATCTGCACAGCTTGGGGCTGCCTAGGCGGCAGGAGGGACCTTGCTGTCCTGTGTCCTCCAGGCCTATGCCTGTCCTCGGGGGAGTGCCGCATCCTGGGCCGTGGCCCCAGCGCCCAGGCTGTGGGGCCTGCACTGCTGGAATCACGCTCCTGGGACTGCAAACACCCCTCAGTGTGAAGGCACAACCTGAGCCACCAGAGCTGCTCCCTGGGCCCCACGGGGTGTGCGCTCCAGGCCTTTAGGGAGCTTGGCCCGCGGTGTGTGGCGTGCTCTCCCTGGGGTGCAGTTCCTGTTAGTGCCCCTGGGAGCCTGAGGGCATCCCTGGCCCTCCTGGGATCCTGCCCGAGCTCCCTAGGAGCGCCTTTCCCTCTGGGAAGATTGGTAAAGCCCTGCTTCTCAGGGACTGGGCTTTCCTGTCCTGGAGGCTCTCCATACCGGCCTTAGCCCGGGTCCTTGTGGGGCCCCTCCCCCTTGGATGCTTTTTTATTTCCTTTTTTTCCCCTCTTCCTACCTTGATAGAAGCGCAAACTCTTCTCACTGTAGCATTCCAGCTGTTCTCTCTTTAAATCTCAGAGCGAATTCATATGTTTTCAGGCTGATTTGAAAGTTATCTAGGTAAGTTGGTGGGGACAGGTGACTTGGGAACCCTACTCTTCTGCCATCTTACCCCGCCTCCCGCCACAGCAACTTCTTGCAAGATACATCCATGAAGGCAAAAGAAACAAAAGCAAAAATGAATTATTGGGACTTCATCAAGAAAAAAGCTTCTGCACAGCCAAAGAAACAGTCAACAAAACTAAAAGACAACCTACAGAATGGGAGAAGATATTTGCAAATGACCTATCAGATAAGGGGCTAGTATCCAAAATCTATAAAAAATTTATTAAACTCAACAGCAAAGGAACAAACAACCCAATCATGAAATGGACAAAAGACATGAACAGAAATTTCACAGAGGAAGACATAGACATGGCCAACAGGCACATGAGAAAATGTTCCGCATCACTGGCCATCAGGGAAATACAAATCAAAACCACAATGAGATACCGCCTCACACCAGTGAGAATGGGGAAAATTAACAAGGCAGGAAACCACAAATGTTGGAGAGGATGTGGAGAAAGGGGAACCGTCCTGCACTGTTGGTGGGAATGTGAACTGGTACAGCCACTCTGGAAAGCTGTGTGGAGGTTCCTCAAAGAGTTAAAAATAGATCTGCCCTATGACCCAGCAATTGCACTGCTGGGGATTTACCCCAAAGATACAGATGCAGTGAAACAGCAGGACATCTGCACCCCGATGTTTATAGCAGCCATGTCCACAATAGCCAAACTGTGGAAGAAGCCTCAGTGTCCATTGAAAGATGAATGGATAAAGAAGATGTGGTCTATGTATACAATGGAGTATTACTCAGCCATTAGAAACGACAAATCCCCACCATTTGCTTCAACGTGGATGGAACTGGAGGGTATTATGCTGAATGTTTGAAGGACAAACATTATATGGTCTCATTCATTTGGGGAATATAAAAATTATGAAGGGGAATAAAGGGAAAGGAGAGAAAATGAGTGAAAATATCAGTGAGGGTGACAAAACATGAGAGACACCTAACTTTGGGAAATGAACTTTTGGGAAATGAACTTTGGGTAGTGGAAAGGGTGGTGGGTGGGGGGTTGGGGTGACTGGGTGATGGGCACTAAGGGGGGCACTTGGTGAGATGAGCACTGGGTGTTATGCTAGATGTTGGCAAATTGAAGTCCAATAAAAAAAATTTTAAAAAGAGAGGTATTGGTAAGAAGAGGGAATGATTCTTATCTAACTATTGCTTTTTTTTTTACAGTTTTTACTTTCTAAATATTGTGTTAATGTTTTATATACTCAGAAATTTATATTATACAAACAATGGTGTTGGAATGAAAAATGGGATACAAACAGAAACAAATGTACCTACTTATATTTCAAATGAATAACTAAACTGAAAGTAAAAAAAAAAGTACTAACCCAAATAATTTTTTAACCTAGTACTTTGACTACACAGCCTCAGACTAAATGTAGAATTACAAATAATTACCATATTTAATATGTTTTTTGCTTACAGTGGTATGGATGAACATTTCCCTACCTATTTTTGGAGTAGTGCAAAACTGAACAAATGCTTAATTATACTGATAATGGTGGGGGGCCACATTTCTCATGGTTGGACAGGGAGGTGGTATATATATGGATAGGGAAAAGGTAGAAGGAACTCTTGATATTAGATAGGAATTAGATGCAACAGTGTGACATCACAGATGTTAAAATATGGGTATTAGCTAGGTGTCTCAACCTTGACATTACTGACATTTGAACCTGGATACCTCTGTTTCAGGGAATGTTCTGTACTTTGTATGATATTCAGTAGCAGTCCTCCACCAGATACTATAATCAAAAACAAAAAAATATCTCCAGGCATTGCCAATATCCCCTAGGTGGCAAAACTGTCTCCCAAAACAAGCCCACAGATATAATAAAGACATGCAAACACATATATACATAAATAAATATCTGCATATATATTTTCATGTACATACAGGTATATATATAGTGTATATACATATATACACAAACATATATATATAACAGAGATATAATTTTTATGATAAATTACTATAATCCAGAAAAATATTTAAGAAACACTACAATCATCTTTCACTCACTGTCCCATCCACTCCTTTGGCAACCCCATATCGCATGCCTTTTCTTCCTGGGAATCTAATCATCAAAGTCAGTTTTACAAAGGAAAGACTCACGCTTCATTTCCATCCTGCATATAAAATCAATCCCCAACGCTACTGCAACATTTGAACAGAGACAGAAAGCCAGCTTCTCAGTGAGGGTCATATATTCATACGCGGTGCTCACGAATACATATAGAAAAAAGGTGACAAAATAGAAGAAACCTCCAAAAGAAACAGCCAAAGTAGCTGAAAAGAAGGAAAATATAGAGTCAGTTCACATAAACTACAAAAACTTGATGCAGAAATATCCTCATCTTATTACAAAAAAGCTCTAAAATTTAGGTCTAAATGTAGACCCTACAAAAGAAGAGAAAATGGCTTTGTTACCACCAACCACTGTATCACAAACATCTAGAACTGCTGAATACAGACAGGTTCTCAATAAATATTTTGCTTAAATGAATGAGTGAATTAATGAATGGCACAAGGAATAAACTTTTCTGGAATTTATCCTCCTTCTTACACTAATGATTGTGGATATTTACTCATCTAAAAAAGGACTTATCTTTATGTTTATAAAAACTTCCTTTCATTTTTATTCATGACTACTCAGCCTAACAATCTCTAGATGTACACCACCACTAATTATGTCATACAAATACACCTACACTATTTCCATTTATTTTGGAATTTTGGAAGATGAAGCCTGAAAAAGTTGACAGAGGTTATAGACATATTTCCAGTCTTATTTATGACACTTTGAATACTTAATTATAATACTTTATGAAACAGTACATTAAAAAGATGGAGAAAAAAGTCAGTGTAATAGAGAAGCATCTGGATTAGAATGCAATGTATCATGGGAATTGCATTATTTCAGATCAACTCTTTTAATGATGATGGAAAAATCTAGACAAATTATTTTTTTAAGTTTGTTTGCTTGTTTATTTATTTATTTGTATATTAAAGTATTACTTTTTAAGTATGATAAGGACAGAGAGCTACCAGGCAAGGACAATTTGTAGGGCCAAAATCAAGGTAAGAAGAGAACTCAAGGGCATAAGAAATTAATACATGCTAGTAAAGAAAAGAAGCTCAAACTTTTACTTAGGGCCCTGAAAAGCTACATCTAAAGTACAAGTGTACCAGAAATAGAACATTTTCAATCACCTAAAATCCTTATTAGATTATTATCAAACCCCTAACCTAGGGGCGCTAGAGCCCCATACCTAAATGACTGATGGATTTAAAATTAAATCCTCTCTGCAGGAAAAAAAAGTCATCCAAAAACTCATATTATTTCTAAAATTTTTATATGCAATATTTTACATTAAGTAAAAAAAAATTAGTAGGAATACCAGGTTGGATTGTGTCTACCATCTGAATATTCTTATGTTAAAGCCCTAACCTCCAGTACCTCAGAATGTGGCTACATTTAGAGAGAGGGCCTTTAAAAGGATGATTAAGTTAACATGTCAGTTCACCCTCTGGGACAGTGCTGTGTGTTAAAAACATTCCCCAAGACTTCATTCTTTTTTGTGGCTATTATTCCTGTGTGTGTGTGTGTGTATGTGTGTGTGTACATCACACTTTCTTTACCCATTCATCAGTCGATGGATACTTGGGCTGTTACCATAATTTGGTTATTGTTGGATAATGTTGATATAAACATCAGGGTGCAAACATACTTTTGAATTAATATTTTTGTATTCTTTGGGTAAATACCTAGTAGTGCAATTACTGATTCATAGTTCTGTTTTTAACTTTGTGAGGAACTTCCAGGCTAGAGAGTATTATGCTAAGCGAAATATGTCAGAGAAAGTCAAATACTGTATGATTTCACTCATATGTGTCAAATACTGTATGATTTCACTCATTTCACTTAAGAAACAAAACATATGAGGGCCACCTGGATGGCATAGTTGGTTGAGCATCCAACTCTTGATCTTAGGGTCCTGAGTTCAGGCCCCGCCCAGCATGGAGTCTACTTAACAAACAAATCAACAAGCAAAACAAATGAGATGAGGGGAAAAAAGAGAGAGAGGCAAACCAAAAAACAGACTCTGAACTATACAGAACAAACTGATAGCTACCAGAGGGGAGGTTGGAGGGGTGTGGAGATGGGTGAAATAGGTAATGGGAATTAAGTAGTGCACTCACTGTGATGAGCACTGGGTGTTGTGTGGAATTGCTGAATCACCGTATCATACACCGGAAACTAACAGAGCACAGTATGTTAACTATACTGGAATATTAAATTAAATTATATTAAATTAAAGGGGGGCAAAAGGACAGGATGTGGTGAAATAGGAACCCTTATTCATTGCTAGTGGGGATAAATATAAAGTTGTATAGTCACACTGGAAAAAATTTGGGAAAGTTCTTTAAAAGTTAAATATAAATTTATCTCACAATCCAACCATTCCATTTCCAGGAGAACTAAAAACATATGTCCACACAAAGACCTGTATGTAAATAGTCATAACAGTGTTATTCATAATGGCCAAAAATACTGCAAACAATTTAAATGTCCTTCAACCCTTAGATGGATAAAAAAATGCATATCCATATAAGGAAATATTATTCAGCAATTAGCAGAAAGGAAAGACTGATACATGCTAGAGCAAGTAAAAGGAACTAGACTAGATATTTTAGAAGACTCCATATTTTACCCATACATACCAAATGTCCGGATAGGTCAAACTGATATATAGAGAAAGCAGGAGTTGTTGCCTTATACTAGAGAGACAAGAATGAGAAATTAGCTCAAGGGAAATTTTGAGAGTGATAGAGAGTTTCTAAAATGAGATTTGGTAATGGTTGCGTAACTTGAAAAATCTACTAGTGGGTGAGTTTTATAATATATATATTATACTTTTATAAAGATGTAAAAATATGTAAAAAGATATAAACAGGCATTTTATAGAGAAAAACATACAGTTCTTATTAACCTAAAAATATGATCAGCATCAGGCAACACTCTTTTTGAACTTGGCCACAGTAACTTCTTTGCAAGATACATCCATGAAGGCAAGAGAAACAAAAGCAAAAATGAACTATTGGGACTTCATCAAGATAAGAAGCTTTTGCACAGCAAAAGAAACAGTCAACAAAACTAAAAGACAACCTACAGAATGGGAGAAGATATTTGCAAATGACCTATTAGATAAAGGGCTAGTATCCAAGATCTATAAAGAACTTATTAAACTCAACAGCAAAGCAACACACAATCCAATCATGAAATGAGCAAAAGACACGAACAGAAATCTCACAGGGAAGACAGACATGGCCAAAAAGCACATAAGAAAATGCTCTGCATTACTGGCCATTAGGGAAATACAAATCAAAACCACAATGAGATACCGCCTCACACCAGTGAGAATGGGGAAAATTAACAAGGCAGGAAACCACAAATGTTGGAGAGGATGTGGAGAAAGGGGAACCGTCCTGCACTGTTGGTGGGAATGTGAACTGGTACAGCCACTCTGGAAAACTGTGTGGAGGTTCCTCAAAGAGTTAAAAATAGACCTGCCCGACCCAGCAATTGCACTGCTGGGGATTTACCCCAAAGATACAGATGCAGTGAAACGCCGGGACACCTGCATGTTTATATGCACCTCAATGTTTATAGCAGCAATGTCCACAATAGCCAAACTGTGGAAGGAGCCTCGGTGTCCATCGAAAGACAATGGATAAAGAAGATGTGGTATATGTATACAATGGAATATTACTCAGCCATTAGAAATGACAAATACCCCCCATCTGCTTCGACGTGGATGGAACTGGAGGGTATTGTGCTGAGTGAAATTAGTCAATCAGAGAAGGACAAACATTATATGGTCTCATTCATTTGGGGAATATAAAAAATAGTGAAAGGGAATAAAGGGGAAAGGAGAAAAAATGTTGGGAAATACCAGAAAGGGAGACAGAACATGAGAGACTCCTAACTCTGGGTGGTGGAAGGGGAGGTGGGCGGGGGTGGGGGGACTGGGTGATGGGCACTGAGGGGGGCACTTGATGGGATGAGCGTGTTATTCTATATGTTGGCAAATTGAACATCAATAAAAAAATAAATTTATAAAAAAATATGATCAGAATCAATAATTACCAGGAAATTACAAATTAAAAGTACTATGAGATGCCTTTCACACCTCAAATATGATACAAATTTTACAAGTCTGAAACAGTAGCGATACATACTTACTGCTAGGAGGGATTTGAAATTATACAACCACTTTGGAAACAGTTTGACATAACCTAGTTAAGTAACCTGCTCACATACCCTACCTGAGTAAGATATTCCACTCCTAATTATACACCCCAGAAATATCCTTGTATATCTCTACCAACTGACATATACAAGAATGTTCACATCAATATTATTCATAACAATAACTAGAAACAACCCACATACCTATCAAACATAAAACTGATAACTGTACAAGAGAATTCCATACAAAAAAAGAGAATACCATACAACAGTAAAAATGAAATTACAACTATATAAAGCCTAAATCATAACACCATGCTGTATCCAAATTATACAGTATAATTTCATTAATAAAACTAAGCAATACATTAGCTAATAATAGATATATATAAGTGGCAAAAAAAAAAGCAAATCTGTAAAGAAAAGTAAATCAGAATAGTGGTTATAATCAGAAAGGAGCACCTAAAGCATTCCTTAGATACTAGCAATTTCTGTTTTCCAATGTGGTATGTTGAGTACTTGGATGAGCACCGGGGTATTCATTTTATTATTATGAACACTGTAAAAACACTCTTGCATTTGTTATCTATTTCATACCATGAAAAAATTTAAAGGACTTATAATTTTAAAAAACAGATATGGAAAAGCACCTGTAGAAAAAAAATAGAATGGTAGCACTTCCATAACTTCCAAAATATAAAATTTTATATAACTCACCAATCTCCTATTAAAACGTGTAATTTATTCCTGCTGATTGTATTCACTGATGCCATTCTCACATAAACCACAATCTTAATACATTGGTGAATTTAAGCAAAATAAGAATTTACTGTTCCTTCTGTGTGGTACCTTTGTTTCTCATTCACTTACACAGCAAGAGGAGCTCTTTGAAGTTTTACCTTTATTCAAAGTGTCCTGTTAAATAATCCACCTTTGGCATGTTCTCCAGGCTTACCTGAGGTCTCTGAATTGCTATCAGAAGAAAATACCAAAATCTCTGGTGCTCAAAAGAAAATCCCAACAAAAAAGCTAGCTTTGGCTTTTAATCACCTCCCACCTAACTTTTGGACTTTGTGCCACCTCAGCAATGTTTATAAACAGAAATAATTTTTAAAAATATTTCATCAGCATCATAGTTGTTTTGGCCAAAGAGTCTCTCCTTGGCATTTGTATACTTTACCCCTCAGCATGTTACCTTCAGCTTGACTTTGACATAATGATTCTCCACTCATAGTTTTACTATACTTCATGATAGGTAGTAGGTATGACTCTCTACTTTGTAAGAACCAACCAACTGGTAGCAGTGTTATTGCTGAAAACAATAAAAATACCAACGAAATGTAAAGTTTACCATAAAGCAAATTTTTTATAGTACCTGGTGTCTTAAATGACCAAGAGAAGGTAATACTCTAATTATTCAGCAAGTATGAAAGATATAAACGTCAAAGTGATGAAAATTTGTTGTCTGAAAAAATATATATACTTCTTTTTTTAATGAATGGTAAGTAACAGAAAATGACCACTGGAGAAGTACAAATTCCCTTAGTCCAGTCTGAATTTATCCAGTCATACATCCCTCTCATATGTGAGAATGCAAAGGTTAGGAAGTTGATTTGCACACGCTTTTTGCATATTCAACATGGTCCCAGGCATGTGATGAGTGATCCAAACACTTTCAAGAGCAAGTGAGTGAATGAATATTTCCACATGACGCTACTTTAGTTGACACCTTCTTGTCACATGTGATCTTATGTAGGTTTTTATCCTCTTTTTACAGGCACCCTATGCTATACTGATTTTCCCTGATCTTTGCTCTTCCCCTCAAATCATTTTACATGCATATGATATCTGTCTTTTTTGTTAGAGTGTAATAAGTAGAGGCTGAATATGAGGTGGTAGTTGAAGTTTAGAAAGAGCTCCTAAATGAAATCCTCTTTAAAGTCAACTGAAATGCTGAGAATCTGTCATGGGAGGAGTCTTAGACTCACCTGTATTGAATAATGTGGAAATCAGAAAGCCAAAGGATATAGAGGAAACGACAAAGCACAGGAAAAACACGAAGACGAGAGATGGGTCACTGTACTGGAAGACTACTTCAGGTACAATCTAACAAAACAACCAGGATGCCAGTTTAGTCATAATATAAGAGGTGTCACAGATAAACAAGGGAGGCAAAAGAAAATACCCTTAACACTTGAGTGGCCCTAGTGAAATGGGTCACTGTTCAGAGATATGCAAAGTTAAATAACCTTTTTCTCATGGAAGGGCTGCCCATCTAGATCTATGGTTTTATGTACTAATAAACTGAGCAGCTTCTGAATTTCAAGGGGATTGAATAAAAAACATATATATTTCTTTGCAACCTAAAACCCACTCAGCCCACACCCACAGTTATCTTATTCCCCTTGAAGTTTAGCTGCAGCATGCTGTATTCAAATACATACTTGCCTTGACAAATAAAATCATGCACAGTAAACAGGTGATAATTACAAACATCAAAAAGAATGAGACAAAATAGGAAGCCCAGAGCATAGCATTACTGAGTCCTATCATGAGCTGGTACTCCTGTAGGAAGTTAACACAAACCAAATGTCATGAAAAATAGTTCATAGTTTTCAAAATGCATCCATAAACATATTCTGACTTATTTCCCACAAAAACTTATATAGGTTAAATATTATCACCCTGATTTTACATAGAAATCAAGTCTCAGAGTAGTCAAGGAATCTAAAACCAACCACCTAATAAGTGGCAGTGCTATTGATTCCACTCGGAATTTTAAGTCCAGATCTTCTTCCTGATAACTTACCATTTGCAGTTCTAACACTAGAAATACTTAATTAAAAATTTAAAACACAAAAAACAAGACCATCTTTCTTTTTATTATGTTATATCTCCAGGAACTATTAAAGGAAAGTAAATATGCTTTAATTCAATTATAGATTAAAGTAGGGACAGGCAAATTACAGCCAATGGGCTAAATCCAGGCTGCCTTATACTTTTATAAATAAAGCTTTATTGGCATACACCCATGCTCATTTACTTCTGTACTGTCTATGGCTATGTTCATTCTCCAATAGAATTGATAGCTGTAATATAGCCTGCAAAACCTAAAAAATATGTATTATTTAGTTTTGTTTACAGATAAAGTTTGCCAATCCCTAACCTACAAAAACCCTTTTAATTTTACAGATCATAAAGCCAGACTCAAAGACAGTGAGTTGCTTCTCCAAAGCTGTACAGAAGGAGCTCCCTGTTCTGTGCTCTTCCCACTCCATCATGCTGCCTCTGCACATTTCTGAAGCTACTTTTCTCTGGTACAGTGAATGAGAAACAGATTCCCCAGGTTTGAATCCTCACTCTGCCACTTACCAGCAATATAACCTTGAGCAAACCCCTTGACCTCTCTGTGCCTCAATGTCCTCATCTATGAACACTAAAATCCAAACAACATAATGGGCAAGTTTGCAGAATTTTAGCAGTGAGATTCATGAACTATAATTCAGCATAGTATCCAAAATATATAAAGAATTTATAAATTCAATGCCCAAAAAACAAATAATCCAATCAAAAAATAGGCAGAAGACATGAAACCAGACATTTCTCCAAAGAAGACGCACAAATGGCCAACAGACACATGAAAAGATACTCAACATCCCTCATCATCAGGGAAATTCAAATCAAAACTACTTGAGATATCACCTCACACCTGTCAGATTGGCTAAAATAAAAAACACAAGAAACAACAGGTGTCGGTAAAGAAGTGGAGAAAAAAAACAAACCCTCATGCACTGTTCATAGGAATGCAAACTGGTGCAGCCACTGTGGAAAACAGTATAGAGGTTCCACAAAAAAAGTTAAAAATAGAACTACCCTATGATCCAGCATTTACCCAAAGAATATAAAAATACTAATTCAAAGGAATACATGCACTTGATTTTTATAACAGTATTCTATAATAGCCAAATTACGGAAACAGCCCAAATGTCCACTGACTGATGAATGGATAAAGAAAATGTGGTATGTGTGTGTGTATATGTGTGTGTGTGTATAGGAAAATTACTCAGCCATCAAAAAGAATGAAATCTTGCCATTTGCAATGACACAGATAGAGCTAGAGAGTAAAATGCTAAGTGAACTTGACAGGATGAGCACTGGGTGTTATTCTGTATGTTGGCAAATTGAACACCAATAAAAAATAAATTTATTAAAAATAATAATAAAAAATTAAAAATTAAAATCTTAATAATGTGGCCAAAAAAAATGCTAAGTGAAGTAAGTCGGTCAGAGAAAGACAAATACCATATGATTTCACTCACATGGAATTCAAGAAACAAAACAAAGAAGAAAAGAGGAAAAATAAAAATAAGGATAGAGAGAGAAATCAAGAAATAAACTCTTAGGGCAACCTGGGTGGCTCGGCGATTTAGCGCTGCCTTCAGCCCAGGGTGTGATCCTGAAGACCAGGGATCAAGTCCCGCATCGGGCTCCCTGCATGGAGCCTGCTTCTCCCTCTGCCTGTGTCTCTGCCTCTCTCTCTACCTGTGTCTTTCATGAATAAATAAATAAAATATTTTTAAAAAGAAATAAACTCTTAATTGTAGAGAACAACCCTGATGGTTACTAGAGAAGAGGGAGGTGAAGGAATGGGTGAAACAGGTGGTGAGGATTAAGGAGTGCACTTGTCATGATGAGTACAGGGTGACATATGGAACTGTTGAATTATTATATTGTATACCTAATACAATATAGGCAAAATATAATATACATATAATATAATACTGTATGCTAACTGGAGTTTAAATGACAACTTTTAAAAAGTTACAAGACCGTTTTAATTTAAAAGGGTAATTTAAAAAAGGATTTAGTTTTAAAGGATCATTTTAATTTAAAAGGATAAAAAAAAATGGTGCAGCTACTCTGAAAACTGTGTGGAGGTTCCTCAAAGAGTTAAAAATAGACCTGTCCTACGACCCAGCAATTGCACTGTTGGGGATTTACCCCAAAGATACAGATGCAATGAAATGCTGGGACACCAGCACCCCGATGTTTATAGCAGCAATGTCCACAATAGCCAAACTGTGGAAGGAACCTCGGTGTCCATCGAAAGATGAATGGATAAAGAAGATGTGGTTTATGTATACAATGGAATATTACTCAGCCATTAGAAACGACAAATCCCCACCATTTGCTTCAATGTGGATGGACCTGGAGGGTATTGTGCTGAGTGAAATAAGTCAACTGGAGAAGGACAAACATTATATGGTTTCATTCATTTGGGGAATATAAAAAATAGTGAAAGGGAATAAAGGGGAAAGGAGAAGAATGAGTAGGAAATATCAGAAAGGGAGACAGAACATGAAAGACTCCTAACTCTGGGAAACGAACTAGGGGTGGTGGAAGGGGAGGTGGGCGGGGGGTGGGGGTGACTGGGTGACAGGCACCGAGGGGGGCACTTGATGGGATGAGCACTGGGTGTTAGTCTATATGTTGGCAAATTGAACACCAATAAAAAATAAATTTATAAAAAATAAAAAATAAAGCTTTTACCGTGGGGGGGTGGGGAAAGTAGTGGTGCTAGTTTCCAGAAACTATTCAAACAGATGTTTTCTACTATATTATTAAAGTAATATATTTTAATTTTTTTATTTCAATATTAAACTCTGTGGCTTTAGTGTCCTCTGTCTACTACATAGGAAGTGCTTAAAATTGTGTCCTGAATAAACAAATAAATGTGAGGGTATCTGGTTATTTGAGTCTTCCTAATACTCTTACAAATGGATTCAGGTATATTTTATTATGCAAAGGAACCAAATAAGGAAATAAAATGTTAATTAAAAGACTACAGAACCATGAAATAACAGATTTATTAAGGATCACCGAAAAACTCAGTCTATTAAAGCAAATTTCAATGAAAAATCGAAAAGAGAGTTTAGAGGACACCTGGGTAGCTCAGCGGTTGAGTGTCTGCCTTTGGCTCCGGTTGTAATCCCGAAGTCCCGGGATCAAGTCCCACATCAGGCTTCCTGCATGGAGCCTACTTCTCCCTCTGCCTATGTCTCTGCCTCTCTATGTCTCTCAAGAATAAATAAATAAAAATTTTTTTTTAAAAAAAAGAGAAAGTTTACAAAAACCTAAGTAACCTATGACACCAAAACTTGTAGGTATAGATATGCGGTGTCCACATGCAAACACTCATACAGAGAAAGAAAAAGATACATCAAATTGTTGAAATATCTCTGAGTAAGTGGCTCAGGCCTGTTTTCTTCGTCTGTTTCATTTTTTTAACGTGCATTATTTATGTAACAGGCATTGGTATTTTAAAAGAAATCATTTGGAATTGTGTGTCTCTATCTTAAATGAGTGCTGAATGAAGCTAAGACAGCAACCCAGCCAAGATGCAAGGTAACTGTCTTAAATAAAAGGAAATAGTGTCTACAGTTCTTTCATACAAAATTTCTAATTTAAAACAAAATTTTAGAGAAATGGAAGGCTTTCCCATCTGGCCTAGATGGGGGCAAATAGGACCAGATTTACCCTCTAACTAGAAACAACTTAAAAAAAAGACATCTATACAATGAACATCACTCAGCCATAAAAAAGAAGGAATCCTACCATCTGCAACAACACAAATGGAGCTTCAAGGCATTATACTTAGTGAAAGAAGTCAGATATATGTGAAAAAAGATATATATGGTGGAATATTATTCAGCCATAAAAAGGAAAAAATTTTGTGATTTGCACAACAAGAACAGACCTTGAGGATGCTATGCTTAGTGAAATAAGTCATACAAACACTTTATGATATCACTAAATGCAAAATCTAAAAACAGAAATAACAACAAAAACCCAAATCATAGATACACACAACCAATTGGCAGTTGCCAGAAGCAGGGGGTAGGGGAAGGTGCTTAAAAGGCACAAATTTCTAGTTATAAGAGAAGCAAATCCTGGGGACGTAATGTAAAGCATGATGGTGAGAGTTAACAATACAGTATACGTATTTGAAAGTTGCAAAGAGAGTAGACCTTAAAAGTGCACATACACAAACAAATCCTAACTATGTATAGTTACAGATGTTAACTAAACTCATTATAATCATTTTGCAATGTATACATATATCAAATCATTATATTGTACACCTAAAACTCATATACTTTATATGTCATTTAGATGTTAACTAAAAAAATTAAAAATAATTTTTAAAGTAAAGAAACACAAGTAGAAAACTGATTCTCAAGACATGGAAGACCAGTCAATAAAGGCCAGTAATCGCTTAGAGAAGAATGAAACAAATGAGATTAGCCCTGTGATCAATGAATCACTTAGCTAGTTGCTAACCAGCTGCCCAGCTAACTAGAGTGAGAGTCCAGCAATGTTCCTGAGAGCAGAAGCTTGGAATCCACAGAGGACAAGGTGGCTGGAGTTTGCAGGGTCAAATAACAGCAGAGATAATTACAGAGGGAGAGTTTCAGGGATCTTTGAAAAGTACTCCTACTTGAGTCTTCATATTAGTATTCATCAGCATATATGCATAAAGAATGAGGTCGAGGCCATAAAAAGAACCATTTATAAGGATTAGAAGAACAAATACCTACAGATCACAAATGGCTAGAAATAGTTCCGGTTTCCATGAGCCAGAGTTTAAAACCACATAATTTAAAACCACATAATTATGGGGTTATAGGTAGAATACTTTCAAGGATTTTGCATTAACAGTGGGCCAAATTTAGCCCTAGACCTGAGTCTAGGTTGGATTTTCCAACCTCAGCACTACTGAGAACATACTCAGTGCAAAGCATTGTCCTAAGTGTGTTATATACATCAGGATACATCAGGATTTCTCAGTATTATTTACATTTCAGACTAATTTTTAATTGTGGGGGGAAGGAGGCTATCTTATGCATTAGAGGATATTTAACAGCAACCCTAAATGACCTATGAGGTGCCAGTTGCAACTATCCTAGGTAAACAAATATCCCCAGACATTACCAAATGTCCTCTGGGAGGAAAACTGCTCCCTGTTGAGAAGTACTTAGAATAAATGCCACTCTAATCCACTTAACAAAAATTAAAAGCAAGACCCCAAAGGACAATACTGTTTCCAGATTATTTAACTCAGTTTCAAAATAAAACTGAAGAATATAGTAACACAGAAATACCCAACGCTGAACAAAGTCCACAATGCCTGATATTCAATAAAAATTTACTAGATGTAATGGACAATCTCTAAGTTGACCCCTAGCATCTTTGCCCTCTATTATTCACACTCCTGTGTGGTTCCCTTACATTGAGTGTGGGTGGGTCACCAAACTTGTTTTAATCAATAGAATATAGCAAGGGTGGTTAAATGTCATTTCTATGATTATGTAACATAGGATTATGGCACTTTGCTCACTCTGAGACTCTTTCTCTTGCTCAATTTTATGATGCCTTAGGCCATTTATGGGTATATGGCAAGTTGCTGAGCCTCCATCCAACAGTCAGAAAGAAACTAAAATACTCAGTCCCACAACTATAACAAACAATTCTGCCAACAACTACATGAGCTTAGAAGAGATTCTTTCCCTATATGAGACTCAGATGAGACCACTACTCTGGATGACATCTTGGATTGCAGCCTTGCAGAAAACATAGCAAAGCCATGCCTGAATCCAACACACAAAAAGTATGAACTAATAAATGTGCGTTATTGTAAGCTACCATATTGTGGTAATATTGCTACATAGTAGTAAATAAATAATATATAAGGTATGCTAAGAAGGAGATATATGACCCATACTGAAAAGAAAATTCAATCATCAAAACTAACACACAAATGTGCAAGTATAGAATTAGTGGACAAGGACATTAAAGCTTACTATAATTGCATTCCATCTGCTCAGTAAGCTATAGGAAAATGTTACATGCTCAGTAGACACAAAGAAAATATTAAAGTATCTGAGACTAAAAATACACTAGATTGGATTAGCATCAGATTAGATATTGCAGGAAGCATTAGTGAACTTGAAGATATGATAATATAAATATATAAATGAGCCAACATTCAACACAAAAGGCCTGGGGGAAAAAAAGAGTAGAGCATCGATAAGCCATAAGACAAATTCAGGTAGCTTCATGTAGGTCCCTCAAGGATTGGAGGGAGAGAGATGGCCTAAGAAATATGTAGAAATAGGCCAAAGTTTTTAAAATTATGGCCAAACCTAAAGATACAAGAAACTCCATGAAATCCAAGCACAAGAAATATGAAGAAAACTACACTAAGGCATATCATAGTCAAATTGCTGAAAACTAGTAAAACAGGAAATCTATAAAGCAGCCTCTAAAAATGACACATTATGTACAGTGTGGGGGAAAGCCCCATCTTACTGGAAACATGCAAAGCAACATTACAGTGGATCAGATACTTAAATATTAAAAGAAAAACGTCTTATTTAGAATTATTAACATAACATAAATATCTTTCAAAAATGAAAGCAAAATAAATACTTTGCCAGATATATAAAAGCTGAAAGAATAAAATCAACAGAACAGTACTACAAAAAATTTTAAAGACATTTAGGGAGAAGGAAAATGGTATAAGATGAATCTGGATCTACACAAGGAATAAAGAGAACAGAAAGTGAGAAATACATTGTAAAAATATAAAACTTTTTTCTTATTGTTTCAATCTCTTTACAAATATAGTTTACTTTTAAAAGCAAAAATAATACCAATATAGGATAAAGAAGTAAAATGTATGACAAAATGACAAATATGTATACTATAACCCTAAAGTGACTAAGAGCTATAGCCAATAAGATAAGAAGTTCAACTAAATGAGAAGAGACTGAATAAAAAAACAGCTATAATACAGTCACAGGATACAAAATTGATGTACAAAAATCTGTTGCATTTCTATACACTAATAATGAAGCACCAAAAAGAGTAATTAAGAAAATAGTCCCATTTGCAATTGCACCAAAAAGAAGAAAATACCTGGCATTAAACTTAACTGAAGAACTGACAGACCCATACTCTGAAAACTATAAAATATCAATGAGAGGAACTGAAGATGACAAAAATGGAAAGCAATTCGATGCTCAAACCACAAATGTTGGAGAGGATGTGGAGAAAGGGGAACCCTCCTGCACTGTTGGTGGGAATGTGAAATGGTACAGACACTCTGGAAAACTGTGTGGAGGTTCCTCAAAGAGTTAAAAATAGATCTGCCCTATGACCCAGCAATTGCACTGCTGGGGATTTAACCCAAATACAGATGCTGTGAAACGCCAGGACACCTGCACCCCGATGTTTATAGCAGCAATGTCAAATAGCCAAACTGTGGAAGAAGCCTCAGTGTCCATCAAAAGATGGATAAAGAAGATGTGGTATATGTATACAATGGAATATTACTCAGCCATTAGAAACAACAAATCCCCACCATTTGCTTCGACATGGATGTAACTGGAAGGTATGATGCTGAATGAAATAAGTCAATCAGGGAAGGACAAACATTATATGGTCTCATTCATTTGGGGAATATAAAAATTAGTGAAAGGGAATAAAGGGAAAGGAGTGAAAATATCAGTAAGGGTGACAAAACATGAGAGAATCCTAACTCTGGGAAATGAACAAGGGGTAGTGAAGGGGAAGTGGGCGTGGGGTTGGGGTGACTGGGTGATGGGCAATGAGGGGGGCACTTGGCAGGATGAGCACTGGGTGTTATGCTATATGTTGGCAAATTGAACTCCAATTAAAAAATGTGTTTAAAAAATTAAAAAAATATGCAGGACACAACCCTAAATTACTCAGCAAACCAAGGTAAAGAAAATTTTAAACCTAGATAGAGGGGAGGGGCAAGATGGTGGAAGTGTAGGGTCCCCAAGTAACCTGTCCCCACCAAATTACCTAGATAACCTTCAAATCATCCTGAAAATCTACGAATTCGGCCTGAGATTTAAAGAGAGAACAGCTGGAATGCTACAGTGAGAAGAGTTCACGCTTCTATCAAGGTAGGAAGATAGGGGAAAAAAGAAATAAAGAAACAAAAGGCATCCAAGGGGGAGGGTCCCCCGAGGAGCCGGGCTAAGGCCAGGGCGAGTGCCCCCAGGACAGGAAAGCACCGTCCTGGAGAAGCAGGAGCTTCACCAATCTTCCGGGGTGGAGAGGGGCTCCCAGGGAGTTAGAGCAAGACCCCAGGAGGGCGGGGTGCCCTCAGGCTCCCTGGGACACTAACAGACACCTGCGTGCCCAGGAGAGTGCGCCGAGCTCCCTCAAGGGCTGCAGCGCGCAAGGCTGGACCCAGAGCAGCTGGGAGGGGATCCGGCGGCAGCTCCGAGGAGAGGGGGCTGCCCCGGCCGGGAGCGTGATTCCACAGCGCAGGCCCAGGAGCACCGGGCCAGGGACACAGCCCAGGATCCGACCTCCCCCCGGGACAGGCAGAGGCCAGGAGGGCCCAGGACGGCAAGGACACTCCTGCCCCAAGCTGAGCAGATCAGCGGCCCTGCCCCGGAGCATCCAGGCCCCTGCAAACGGAGAGCTCCGGAGTACTGCGGGAGCTGAATCCGGGGCTCCAGAGCTGGCCACCGCCACTGTGGTTGTTCCTCCTGGGGCATCATGGGGTAAACAACCCCCACAGAGCCCTGCACCAGGCAGCCCTGCACCAGGCAGAGCAGCTCCCCCAAGTGCTAACACCTGAAAATCAGCACAACAGGCCCCTCCCTCAGAAGACCAGCTAGACAGACAAGTTCCAGGGGAAGTCAAGGGACTTAAAGTATACAGAATCAGAAGATACTCCCCCGTGTTTTTTGTTTTGTTTTGTTTTTGTTTTTTGATTTCTGCTTGCTTCCCCCACCCTTTTTTTCTTTCTCTTTTTCTTTTTTTCTTCCTTTTTTCTTTTCTCTTTTTCTCTTTTCTTTCCTTCTTTCTTTCCTCTCTTTTTCTCCTTTTCCCAATACAACTTGTTTTTGGCCACTCTGCACTGAGCAAAATCACTAGAAGGAAAACCTCATTTCAAAAGAAAAAATCAGAAACAGTCCTCTCTCCCACAGAGTTACAAAATCTGCATTACAATTCAATGTCAGAAAGCCAATTCAGAAGCACTATTATAAAGCTATTGGTGGCTCTAGAAAAAAGCATAAAGGACTCAAGAGACTTCATGACTGCAGAATTTAGATCTAATCAGGCAGAAATTAAAAATCAATTGAATGAGATGGAATCCAAACTAGAAGTCCTAGCGAAGAGGGTTAATGAGGTGGAAGAACGAGTGAGTGACATAGAAGACAAGTTGATGGTAAAGAGGGAAACTGAGGAAAAAAGAGACAAACAATTAAAAGACCATGAAGACAGATTAAGGGAAATAAATGACAGCCTGAGGAAGAAACACCTACGTTTAATTGGTGTTCCAGAGGGTGCCGAAAGGGAAAGAGGTCCAGAATATGTATTTGAACAAATCCTAGCTGAAAACTTTCCTAATCTGGGAAGGGAAACAGGCATTCAGATCCAGGAAATAGATCCTGCCCCTAAAATCAATAAAAACCGTTCAACACCTTGACATTTAATAGTGAAGCTTGCAAATTCCAAAGATAAAGAGAAGATCCTTAAAGCAGCAAGAGACAAGAAATCCCTGACTTTTATGGGGAGGAGTATTAGGGTAACAGCAGACCTCTCCACAGAGACCTGGCAGGCCAGAAAGGGCTGGCAGGATATATTCAGGGTCCTAAATGAGAAAAACATGCAACCAAGAATACTTTATCCAGCAAGGCTCTCATTCAGAATGGAAGGAGAGATAAAGAGCTTCCAAGACAGGCAGGAACTGAAAGAATATCTGACCTCCAAACCAACTCTGCAAGAAATTGTAAGGGGGACTCTTAAAATTCCCCTTTAAAAGAAGTCCAGTGGAACAATCCACAAAAACAAGGACTGAATAGATATCATGATGACACTAAACTCATATATTTCAATAGTAACTCTGAACGTGAACGGGCTCAATGACCCCATCAAAAGGCGCAGGGTTTCAGACTGGATAAAAAAGCAGGACCCATCTACTTGCTGTCTACAAGAGACTCATTTTAGACAGAAGGACACCTACAGCCTGAAAATAAAAGGTTGGAGAACCATTTACCATTCAAATGGTCCTCAAAAGAAAGCAGGGGTAGCCATCCTTATATCAGATAAACTAAAATTTACCCCAAAGACTGTAGTGAGAGATGAAGAGGGACACTATATCATACTTAAAGGATCTATCCAACAAGAGGACTTAACAATCCTCAATATATATGCCCCGAATGTGGGAGCAGCCAAATATATCAATCAATTAATAACCAAAATCAAGACATACTTAGATAATAATACGCTTATACTTGGTGACTTCAATCTAGCGCTTTCTACACTCGATAGGTCTTCTAAACACAACATCTCCAAAGAAACGAGAGCTTTAAATGATACACTGGACCAGATGGATTTCACAGATATCTACAGAACTTTACATCCAAACTCAACTGAATACACATTCTTCTCAAGTGCACATGGAACCTTCTCCAGAATAGACCACATACTGGGTCACAAATTGGGTCTGAACCAATACCAAAAGATTGGGATCGTCCCCTGCATATTCTCAGACCATAATGCCTTGAAATTAGAACTAAATCACAACAAGAAGTTTAGAAGGACCTCAAACACGTGGAGGTTAAGGACCATCCTGCTAAAAGATGAAAGGGTCAACCAGGAAATTAAGGAAGAATTTTAAAAATTCATGTAAACTAATGAGAATGAAGATACAACCATTCAAAATCTTTGGGATGCAGCAAAAGCAGTCCTGAGGGTGAAATACATCACAATACAAGCATCCATTCAAAAACTGGAAATAACTCAAATACAAAAGCTAACCTTACACATAAAGGAGCTACAGAAAAAACATCAAAAATCCTATACCCAGCAGAAGAATAGAGTTAACAAAGATTCGAGCAGAACCCAACGAAATCGAGACCAGAAGAACCGTGGAAGAAATCAACAAAACCAGGAGTTGGTTTTTTGAAAGAACTAATAAGATAGATAAACCAATAGCCAGCCTTATTAAAAAGAAGAGAGAAAAGACTCAAATTAATAAAATCACGAATGAGAAAGGAGAGATCACTACCAACACCAAGGAAATACAAACGATTTTAAAAACATATTATGAACAGCTATACGCCAATAAATTAGGCAATCTAGAAGAAATGGACGCATTTCTGGAAAGCCACAAACTACCAAAACTGGAACAGGAAGAAATAGAAAACCTGAACAGGCCAATAACCAGGGAGGAAATTGAAGCAGTCATCAAAAACCTCCCAAGACACAAGAGTCCAGGGCCAGATGGCTTCCCAGGGGAATTCTATCAAACGTTTAAAAAAGAAACCATACCTATTCTACTAAAGCTGTTTGGAAAGATAGAAAGAGATGGAGTACTTCCAAATTCGTTCTATGAGGCCAGCATCACCTTAATTCCAAAACCAGACAAAGACCCCACCAGAAAGGAGAATTACAGACCAATATCCCTGATGAACATGGATGCAAAAATGACAAATACCCACCATTTGCTTCAACGTGGATGGAACTGGAGGGTATAATGCTGAGTGAAGTGAGTCAATCGGAGGAGGACAAACATTGTATGTTCTCATTTATTTGGGAAATATAAATAATAGTGAAAGGGAATAGAAGGGAAGGGAGAAGAAATGGGTAGGAAATATCAGAAAGGGAGACAGAACATAAAGACTCCTAACTCTGGGAAACGAACTAGGGGTGGTGGAAGGGGAGGAGGGCGGGGGGTGGGGGTGAATGGGTGGCGGGCACTGAGAGGGGCACTTGACGGGATGACACTGGGTGTTATTCTGTATGTTGGCAAATTGAACACCAATAAAAAATAAATTTATTATTTAAAAAAAAGAAAATTTAAACCCTAAAAACAAAAAGAAAATCCTCAGATGCCAAATCAAGATGGCATACATCTTAGAATTATCTAATACAAGGACTTTAAAGTAGCTATCATTTAAAAAGTGCTCTAATAACAATCACTCATGAACACTGACAATTCAATAATCAATTATAATAGAGGTGCTGGCAAATTGAACACCAATAAAAAATAAATTTATATTAAAAAAATTATAATAGAGGGAGATTTTAACATACTTCCCTCCATAACTGATATAACTGACATAAAAACACATGTTAAAGATATAAACAGGGGCACCTGGGTGGCTCAGTTGGTTAGGCATCTGCATTCAGCTCAAGTCATGATCTCAGGGTCCTCGGATCAAGCCCTGCGTCAGGCTTCCTGCTCAGCAAGGAATCTACTTGTTCCTCTCCCCCTCCCCCTCCCTCTACACATGCACACATGCACTCTTCCTCTCTCAAATAAATAAATAAAATCTTTTTTTTAAAAAAAAGATATGAATGAGAGAGATGCCTGGTTGGCTCAGTCAGGGTAGCATGTCACTCTTGATCTCAGAATTGTGAATTTAACCCCCTCACTGGATATAAAAACTACTTAAAAAATAATAAGTTTTAAAAAGATATGAACAACAGAGTCACCTAGGTGGTATAGTCAGTTGCATGTCAGCTCGGGTATGATCTCAGCGTCCTGGGATCGAGCTGGTGTCAGGTTCCTCACTCAGCCAGCAGTCTGCTTGGGATTCTCTCTCCCACTCCCTCTGTCCCTCCCACTCATGCTTGCATGTCCCACTCATGCTCTCTATCATTCTCAAAATAAATAAATAAAACTTAAAAAAAAATATGAACAACACAGGGGGTGCCTGAGTGATTCAGTCAGTTAATTGTGGGACTCTTGATTTGGGCTCAGATCATGATCTCGGGGTTGTAAGATGGTGCCCTGTGTCAGGCTCCACACTGGGCATGGAGCCTGCTTAAGAGCCTCTCACTCTTCCTCTGCTTCTCTCCACTTCTCCCTCTCCCCCTTTCTAAAAAAAAAAAAAGTTTGAATAACATTTGAAATTTTAAATTTCTAACAGTTATTGTAGCATGCATAGAAAACTGCACCTATTGAACAGTACACACTGTTTTCAGTGCACACATGCATACAGAACATTTGCTAAAATTGACTCTGGTAAAGCCCACAAAGCCAGGATCATCAAAATTTCAAAAGACTGAACTCAAATACTGGCTCTTAATGTGTTTGAAAATTTTTAAATGCTTTTCTAATGATCTTCTGGGTCAAAGAAAAAATCCACAATGAATATTAGAAACTATTTAGAACTGTATGATGAAGAAAATACTATACTTCAGTTTGTAAGCTGCAACTAAAGTTATGACTAGATGTAAATTTAGAGGCTTAAAAGCAAGGATTAGAAAAGAAGAATGTCTAAATACCTGTGGGGGGACCATAGCCTGCACAGGCTGGACACAAAAAGCACTAATCATAAGGGTAAAGACTTCATTACATTATATTTAATAACTTTTATAAATACAAATACACTGTTAAGCTACAGACCAGGAGTAAATATATTTACAATATATACATCACACAAAAAACTAGTATTCAAAATAGGTAAAGAATGGTTGTAAGTCAAGGAAAAAAAAACACATAACCCCACAGAAAAATGGGGAAAAGACTTTTGAACAGACGCTTCACAAAAGAGGATATCCATGTGGCCAATAACCATATGAAAAGGTGCTAAACAACATTAGTTAACAAGGAAAATAAAATTAAAACCACATGAGATACCACTATATGCCTTCCAGAATACTTAAAATTTAAAAAGACTAACATCACCAAGTGCTGGCATACTTATGGAGTAAGAGTTAACTCCCATACATTACTGACTAAGAGAACAAACTGGCACAAACATTTTGGAAAAACATTTGGCCTCATTTAACAGGGTTGAAAACACGTATACAGTATATTCTATTCCATCAATCTCAATCTTAGGTATATACCCAAAAGAAAATGTGCACATGTGCACTAAAACATTCACAACAGCTTACTGTATTAGCCCAATACTTGAACAACAAAGCATCTATCAAGAGAAGAGTGATAAAATGTGATATATTCATTAAATCTAATAATAATAATCAATGAAAATGGCCAAACAGAAGAACACAAAAGGATAGCCACTGTATAATTCTATTTAAATAAAGTTTAAAACCGGGGTAACACTAACATAGGATTTTAGAAGTCAGTGATTATCTTTATGGAAGAGGGTAGGTGTAGTGATTTGGATGGAATGTGAGGAATTTCTGGATTGCTGGCATCGTTCTATTTCTTGACTAGAATAGTAGTTATTGAGGTTTGTGTAATATGATCTGGAGACACAAAGAAAAGACTAGTAAATTGTAGTTGAAAATAGATTTCAAAGATATTACTCACCAGTTAGAAAAGACAGAAAAAAACACACTGGTCAGAGAAAACAAAATAAAGAATGGTACAAAATGCACCATTTGGGGTGGAGGGAAAAGGGTTTAATGTGAAGTAAGACTAAGGAGTAACACTGGTTAGGGAAACCCATGAGAAGGTTTCCCAAATAGCTGGATGGTGAAAAATCAGTAAGAGCTTGTACTAGAAAATACTTCTATACACAGAGGCAAAGAAATAGAATTTAGAAAACATAACTAATATATACAGCTACATAACATTTCCTATGCACTAGCAGCCAGTATGTCTTTAATCATTGCCACACCCTATGTGGGAGTAGTATTTTTACCTCTATTTTAAAGGCAAGGCAAAGAGAAGAAACTTACCTAAAAGTTATAAAGTCAGGAAATGGCAGCTTTCCAAATACTATATATACTATAATATACTGATAAGAAGGAGGTTTCAAGCCTGGGTGATCTGGGTGATGATTATTTCATTAGCATATCCAGGCAACCTGGAAGGAGGGATAATCTCTTGCCCCAGAAAAGAATGATTTTTCTCTCTATTGTTCTGTCTTCATTAAACCCAAGCATCACTATCTCTTCATAGAAACAGGATACTTCCTTACCTCAATATAACTTGGGAAGTAGCAAGGTCAAACTAGCTTCAGAACGACCTGATATGTGGGAAAGGAAGTTGCTGAAAGGAGTATTTACAAAATTCCAGAATATGAACTCCAGAATATGGAAATATCCACTTCTACTGATTTCTATGACCCAAATATTTCTTAAACTCTTCCCTCCTTTATATTAAACCACTTTGACTTAGGCTCTCCCTGCCTTTCTCCTGCTCTAGTTACAACTGCTTCACAATTGGTTCCACACCTTCAGTCTTGATCATCGTAGTCAAACTTTGTGTGAGCAAACTATGGGTCAAATCCAGCCCACAAACTACATTTGCATGTCCTATAAGCTAATAATGGTTTTTGCATTTTCTAAATGACTTTAAAAAAGAAGAAAAAGATATGTGACAGAGATGCATGTGACCCACAAGCCTAAAAAAATTTACTATTGTGTGCTTTCCACAAAAAGCTTGCCAATCCTTAATCTAAGCCATGCTCCCTCCACATCCCTTTCCAGAGTCATTCTTCTGCCAGCAGCACTGACAGGAAAACTGATAGGATACTGGAGTCTCAAAGCCCATCTTCCTGGGTTGTATCCCCACTGCACAGACCAAGTATCACACCCTTAGTACTATAAGAGCAACTTTTCTCACACCTGTAGGGTACTTAATATTATAAAAGTAACTCCGTTTACTACTATTTCCTCAACTAAACCTTTAACAAATTGTAGGTAGAAATTGTGTCCTCTCTTTTAAATTGCCTTTTGTTGAGTGCTTACTATAGGTGAGAGACTGACCCAGATACTTTTTTAAATAAAATGTCACTTAATTTCCCTGATAACCCTAGAAATTTGGTATTATCTTCAATTGACATCTGAAGAAACAGGCTATGATCACAGATTAATTACTGGTGGAGCCAAGATTTAAAGCTAAGCTCTATCAAAGCCCTGATAAAAAGTAGGTAATTAATTAATAAATGAACAAATTAATGTATATATGGATGAATCAATGGTTTTCTCTGTGACCTTATAGCCAGTGTTTTTAACAATATGGTCTTTATCTGACTTAACATTGACAAATATCTCAAATCTTGGAATTGAAGGGTATCTTAAATTAGTCTAATTTAAGAGCTCATATGATTATTTCTTTGTGCCCATTTTATTCCAGAGAAGATTCAGGACATTTAACATATGACCTCTCTCCATAATATTCATGTTAAATAGTCATTTAGTTGATAAAGCTACAGGCCAAATCAAGATTTTAGATAAAAGTACAACATCAGAAAATTGATAAATGATGTAGTGTACACTCTATCTAGTCTATATTTGTATATTGCTATTGCAGTATAACTAATCACTAATGCCAAATGTATAAAACACAAATCTATTCCACAGGCCCAAAATGCTACAAAGAAAATGAAGTTACCTTTAATCTCTTTTCCTTTTCTGAAACAATGGTCCTGATGAGGGTAAGTTCAGTTAGAGAAAATACAAGTATAACAACCAAAGGGAAGAGACTTAGAAAAAGCCACAAAAAATCATCCTTGTAATAAGCAGGGTATGGAAACCTCCTAATGCGAATGAAGAAATCACCAAATATAGTTTCTATACGTCTGCCGTTATGGTACATCATGATGGCCTGATCTACGGCATACTGGAAAATCAGGAACCCTTCTCTGATGTACCCTAAATGAGAAAACAAATTGTCAAATTCAGTATACCAAGAAACAGCCAGGCAAACAAAGGCAGCAATTTGGGTGATTCAAAGCTTTTAACTCAAAGAACAAAACAATTTCCCAAAACCTATAGTGATTTGGGACACAGATAATAAATAACATATTAACTTCCTTCCCAAAATTAAAATGTTACTTGAAAATGGTATAGTTGCTTTATGTAATTTTGTAAGACAAAATAAATGAGAATTCAATATTAGGCATACCAAACATAAATAGAAGTGATGCTCAAAACAGAATGTGATGCAATCCCATTTATATTAGCATCAAAAAGAATAAAATACATAGGAATGAACTTAACCAAGGAAGTGAAAGACTTATACTCTGAAAACTATAAAACACTGCTGAAAGAAATTAAAGATGGTACAAGTAAATGGAAAGACATTCCTTGTTCCTGGACTGGAAGGCTTACTGTTGTTAAAATATCCATACTATCCAGAATAATCTATAGATTCAGTGCAACCTCTATCAAAATCCTTCTGATGACCACCAGGTGTATGTATGGAAGTGTTGAATCACTAAATTGTACACCCAAAACTAATATTACACTGCATGTTAACAAACTGAAATTTAAATAAAAACTTTAAAATTCCAATCACATTTTTGTAGAAAGAGAAAAAAAATCCTAAAATCCAATTGAAATTGAAAGAATCTCAAAGAGCCAAAACAATCTTGAGCAAAGAGAGCACCTGCTCTTGTGAGCTGGAGGCCTTACACTTCCTGATTTCAAATATAATGTAAAATTACAGTGATCAAAAGAGTATGGTACAGTAGCAGCATAAAGACAGACATAAAGACCAACAGAACAGAACAGATAGCCCAGAAATAAATTCTCACATATATGGTCAAATGACCTTTGACAAGGCCACCAGAAGAAAGGATACTCTCTTCAAAACAAATGGTGTTGGATAAACTGGATATCTACGTGCAAAAGAATGAAGTTGGATTCTTACCGTATACTGCATGCAAAAGTTAAATCAAAAGAGATTAAAGACCTAAACATAACACCTGAAACTACAAAACTCTAGAAGAAAACATATAAGGTAAAAGCTTCATGACAGAGATGGCCTGGGTGGCTCAGTGGTTGGGCATCTGCCTTTGGCCCAGGGTGTGATCCTGGGGTCTGAGATTGAGTCTCACATTGGGCTCCCTGCAAGGGGCCTGCTTCTCCCTCTGCCTGTATCTCTGTCTCTCATGAATAAATAAATAAAATCTAAAAAAAAAAAAAAAAACAGCTTCATGACATTAAATTTGTCAATGATCTCCTGGATATGACACCAAAAGCATAGGTGTCACAAAAGCAGAAAATAGACAAATGAGATAACTTCAAACTTAAAAGCTTCTACACAGCAAAGGAAACAATAGAGTGAAAAGGCAACCTATGGAATGGGAGGAATTATTCACAAACCATATAACTGATATAAGGTTAATATCCAGAATATATAAAGAGGGCACACTTGGGTGGCTCAGTTGGTTAGGCATCAGACTGTTGATTTTGGTTCAGGTCATGATTTTGGGGTCCTAGGATCCAGCTCCATGAGGGACTCTGCACAAAGGGGGTAATCTTCTTGAGGGTTCTCTCTCTCTTTCTGCCCCTCCCCCCTCTCACACACACTTTTTCCCTCACTCTCAAATAAATAAATAAATCTTGGAGCACCCTGGGTGGCTCAGTTAAGCATCTGCCTTCAGCTCAGGTCATGATCTTAGGGTCCTGGGACTGAAGCCCTTGTTGGGCTCCTAGCTCAACAGGGAGTCTCTTTCTCCATCTCCTTCTGCCTCTCTCCCTGCTTGTATTCACTTGCATACTCACGCTTTTGCTCTCTCTCTCTCAAATAAAAAATCTTTTAAAAAATTAAAATTAAATAAATATATCTTTTAAAAAAGAATATATAAAGAACTCCTCTAACTCAACAACAAAAATAAGCCTATTAAAAAATGGGCAAATGACTTGAATAGACATTTCTCCAAAGAAAACACCCAAATGGTCAAAAAACATATGAAAAAAACATTCAACTTCACTAATCATCAGGGAAATGCATATCCAAATCACAATGAGCTATCAGTGTGCAACTGTTGGGATAGTCTACCAAAACAAAACAAAACAAAACAAAAAAAGCAGAAAACAAGTGAGGATTTAAAGAAATTGTAACCTTGTACTCTGTTGGTAGGAATATAAAACGGTACACAGTATGGAGGATTCCTCAAAATACTAAAAATAACCACCATATGATCCAGCAATCCCACTTCTTGGCATATATCCAAAAGAACTGAAGAAAGAATCTCAGAGAGATAATTTGCACTCATGTTCACTGCAGCATTATTCACAATAGCCAAGAGGAGAAAGTAACTTATGTCCCTCCATAGGTGAATGGATAAACAAAATGTGGTGTATACATACAGTGGAATATCATTCAACCTTTAAAAAGAGAGAAATTCTGTCATATGCTACAACATGGATGCACCCTGAGGACATTATGCACAATAAGACAAGTAATGTGTGATTACACTTATATTGGGCATTTAACAGAAACACCAAGTAGAATCTTGGTTTCCAGAGGCTGGAGGAAAGGAAAAATTAGGAATTGTTTATTGGGTAGCATTTCAGATCTGCAACATTAAATGTTTGAGATCTGTTGCACAACAACATGGCTGTAATTAATAATGTATCGGGCACGTAAAAAGTTAAGAAGGTGTATTTCATGTTAAGTGTTCTTATTACAATAAAAAAGTCTAACTTTTAAATTTCACTGAGCTAATTCTGATATTCTTTCCTACCACCTATCCTCAACTGATTAAATCAGCTAAAGTCCTAATAATTAACATAGAATCTTCATGTTGAAAGGGACCTAAAGGGTGACCTAGTCCAAACGTTCATTTCTCAGATGAATAAACTTAACCCAAAGTGTTTAGGATCATAAAGCTACTGATTAATAGCCAGAACAAAAAAACATCAAGTCACCTAACTCCCAGTCACCATACTTTAATCAAAGAATGTTCCCTCATACGAATTTTTAAATATTAATTTGCTATGCAGTGTCACTCAATAGTTGGGGAGGTTTTTTTTATTTTTATTTTTATACGACCAACTCTTCTGATTTTAAATTACTCTTTTTATACCAAGAAAAGATATTTTTAATGAACTTACTCTCATAAATTACATTTCGGTTGCTGTAGATTAATTGTAAGAGAGGCCAGACTCCTTTTTAACTTTTGCTTGGAAAAATATTCAAAATGTTTTTGATAAGATGACAAAACAACACACAACCAATCCCATCACTGTAACTTAGCTATTTTCATTTTTGAACAGCCATCCCAATATTTGTACAGATTCATACATACTTTTTTCTTTTTAAAGATTTATTCATTCATTCATTCATTCATTCATTCATGAGAGACACAAAGAGAGAGGCAGAGACATAGGTAGAGAAACAGGCTCCCTGTGGGGTAGCCTGAAGCAGGACTCAATCCCAGGACCCAGAGCTCATGACCTGAGCCAAAGGCAGACACCCAACCATTAAGCCACTCAGGTGCCCCTTCATACATACTTCTCATAGCTACAATTCTATATATGTGATTCTCTATTTACTAGGCCTGGTAAGGATTATTTTTAATGACTACACAATAGTTGTCAAACCAATATATCCTCATATTCTTACCCATTACTTATTATACACTGTTTTGATTATTGCCAATTTTTGTTGCTAACAGTTAAATTGCACATAGTTCTTTTCTGCTGTTGAATGATTTCCTAAAGATAACTTCTCAAGATTGTTAGTTAGTTCAAAGCCCTTATCATTTATTTTTTCCTTCAAGGTACTTTATACAATTAAAAAGGAATTTTAAATTATCATTGCATAAGTAAAACTCATTCATCAACCAAAAAGAATAATTTAACCACAATGCTATGAAACTTGAAGTCAACCATAAGAAAAAACTGGAAAGACCACAAATACATGGAGGTTAAAGAACATCCTACTACAGAATGAATGAGTTAGCCAGGAAATTAAGGAAGAAATTTAAAAAAATACATGAAAGCAAATAAAATGAAAACACAACAGACCAAAACCTTTGTGGTGGAGCAAAGGTAGTCCTAAAGGGAAATATATTACAATAAACCTAACTCAAGAAGCAAGAAAAGTCTCAAATATACAACCTAATCTAACACCTAAAGGAGCTAGAAAAAAACAGCAAATAAAGTCTACAGCCAGCAAAAGAGGGAAATAATAAAGATTAGAGCAGAAATAAATGATATAGAAACAAAAAATTAATAAAATTAAGAGCCTTCAGGATAACGAAACTAAGAGCTGGTTCTTCAAAAAAATAATTCTTTTTTAAAGATCTTATTTATTTATTCATGGGAGATACACAGAGAGAGGCAGAGACATAGGCAGAGGGAGAAGCAGGCTCCCTTTGGGGAGTCTGATGCAGGACTTGATCCCAGCACCCTGGGATCATGACCTGAGCCAAAGGCAGATGCTAAACCACTGAGCCACCCAAGCATCCCAAGAAGTAATTCTTCAAAAGAATTAATAAAATTGATGAACACATAGCCAGATTTATCAAAAAGATAAAAGAAAGGACCCAAAGAGATAAAATCATGAATGAATGAAAGAGGACAGATAACAACTAATACCACAGAAATACAAACAATTGTAACAGAATACTATGAAAAATTATATGCCAACAAACTCAGCAAGGAAGAAATGAACAAATTTCTTCAAATCTACAAATTACCAAAACTGAAACAGGAAGAAATAGAAAATTTTAATGGACCCATAACAAGCAAAGAAACTGAATCAATGAATCAAAAATCAAATAATCAAAAATCTACCAACAAACAAAAAGTCTAGGGCCAGATGGCTTTCCTGGAGGAATTCTACCAAACATTTAAGAAGAGTTAATAAATATTCTCCCCAAACTGTTCCAAAAAGTAGAAAGGGCAGGAAAATTTCCAAACTCTATCTATGAGGCCAGCATTATTCCAAAACCAGACAAAGATCCCACTAAAAAAGGAGAATTACAGGAAAATATCCCTGATGAATATGGATGCAAAATATCTCAATAAAATACTAGGAAATCAAATTCAAAAGCACATTAAAAGAATTATTCACCATGATCAAGTGGGATTTATTCCTGGGCTGCAAGAGTGGTTCAACATTAACACACATGAAACACCATATTAATAAAAGAAAGGATAAGAACCATATGATCCTCTTAATAGATGCAAAAAAAAAAAAGCATCTTTTCTTGACAAAAACCCTCAACAAAGTAGGGATAAATGGAACATATCTTAACATCATAAAGGTCATATATGAAAGAGCCACAGCTAAGATCATTCTCAATGGGGAAACACTGAGAGCCTTTACTCTATGATCAGGCACATGATAAGGATGTCTACTCTCACCATTACTATTTAACATAGTACCAGAAGTCTTAGCCTCAGCAATCAGACAACAAAAAGAATTAAAGGCATCCAAACTAGCAAGGAAGAAGGCAAGCTTTCACTATTTATAGACAACATGATACTCTATGTAGAAAACCCAAAAGACTCCACCAAAAAATTACTAGAATTCATATATGATTTCAGCGAAGTTGCAGGATACAAAATCAATGTGCAGAAGTCTGTTGTACTTCTATACAATAACAAAGCAGCAAAAAAAGAAATCAAAGAATTAATCCCATTTGCAATTGTACCAAAAACAGTAAGATATCTAGGAATAAATCTAACTAAAAAAGTAAAAGATCTATACTCTGAAAACTATAGAACACTTATGAAAGAAATTGAAGAGAACACAAAGAAATGGAAAAGGATCCCACGTTCATGCCCTGGAAGAACACATATTGTTAAAATGTCTACACTACCCAAAGCAATCTATACGTTTCATGCAATCCCTATCAAAACACTACCAGCATTTTTCACAGAGCTAAGACAAAACAATCCTAAAATTTCTATGGAGCCACAAAAGATTCTGAATAATCAAAGCAATTATGAAAAAGAAAAAAACTGGAGGTATCACAATTCCAGATTTCAAGCAATATTACAAAGCTGTAGTCATCAAGACAGTATGATGCTGGCACAAAAACAGACACACAGATCAATGAAACAGAACAGAGAACCTCAAAACAGACCCAAAACTATATGGTCAAGTTCCTCCAACAAAGCAGAAAAAGAATATCCAATCGAAAAAATACAGTCTCTTCAATAAATGTAGTTGGGAAAACTGGACAGCCACATGCAGAATTATAAAACTGGACCACTTTCTTATGCCATACACAAAAATAAATTCAAATGGATGAAAGACTTCAATGTGAAGCAGGAAACCATCAAAATCCTAGAGAACATGGGCAGAAACTTCTTTGACCTTAGCCATAGCAACTTTTTATTAGACATGTCTCTAGAGGAAAGGAAACAAAAGCAAAAATGAACTTCTAAGACTTCATCAAGATAAAAAGCTTGTGCACAGCAAAGGAAACAATCAACAAAACTAAAAGCCAGGCTATGGAATGGGAGAAGATATTTGCAAATGACATATCAATAAAGAGTTAGTATCCAAAATCTACTAAGAACTTACCAAACTTAACATCCAAAACACAAGTAATCCAGTCAAGAAATGGGCAGATATGAATGGACACTTTTCCAAAGAAAAAATCCAGATGGCTAACAGACACACGAAAAGATGCTCAATATCACTAGGCATCACAGAAATACACTTGAAAACCATAATGACATGCCACTTCATGCCTGTCAGGAGGGCTAAAATTAACAACCCAAGAAACAACAGGTGTTGGCAAGGATGTGGAGAAAAGGGAACCCTCTTGTACTGTGGTGGGAATGCAAACTGGAGCAGCCACTCTGGAGAACAATCTGGAGGTTCCTTAAAAAGTTAAAAATAGCACTACCCTATGATCCAGCAATTGCACTACTAGGTATTTACCCAAAGGATCAAAAATACAGATTCAACAGGGTACATGCGGGCCAATGTTTATAGTAGCATTATCAACAATAGCCAAACTAGGGAGAGAGCCCAAATGTCCACTGACTGATAAATGAATAAAGAAATATATGTATAGACACACACATACACACACACACACACACACAATGGATTACTCACAGTCATCAAAAAGAATAAAATCTTGACATTTGCAGTGACATGGATGAAGCTAGAGTGTATTATGCTAAATGAAATAAGTCTGCCAGAGAAAGATAAATACCATACGATCTCACTCATACGTGGAATATAAGAAAGAAAACAGATGAGCATATGGTAAGGGGAAAAAAAAGAAAGGGAAACAAGCCATATGAGACTCTTTAGGATAGAGAACAAACAGAGGGAAGGTGGGTGGGCGATGGGCTAGATGGGTGATGGGTATTAAAGAAGGCACTTGACGTGATGAGCACAGTGTGTTGTATGTAACTGATGATTTACTGAATTCTATTCCAGAAACCAATATTGCACTGCATGTTAACTAAACAAAATTTAAATTAAAAAATAATAATAATTTAGAACCATAAATACGCAGGCAATGTTAGCATATGAAGATGTGTCTATTAAGTCAACAGAGCCAACATTTACTAACTACAACTATATAAATGCAAGAATACCCACTGATAAGGTTAAGGAAATGATCTACAGTAACAGAAAGATATTTTTCAAAGGTATGAGGCTTTCTATATGCCTGTTTTTACAATAAAAACTCAATTTTAGATATGTACTGCCACAATCAATAAACTTTCTCACTCACTGGAAAAAAAATAATTCACACATGTTGATATGATTTCTAGCTTGCAACCAAAATAATAATTTAAATATGCTGGAGGACTGCTCACTTGGACTTCCCCCATCATCCTCAAAAGGGTTCCTGGGTCCTAGAGAAGGTGTGTTTGGAAAGAGAAGATGTGTATTCCATCCATTTACGAAGCTTTGCAAAGCTGAAGGTCTCTCAGTACCTGCACCAAGACGCAGATGATATTTTACCTAGGGAAAAAAAAATAGAAAACAAACAACGTGTTTGACCAATGAGTACTGAAAAGCAAGTATGAGCAGTGAAAGGAAAAGAAAATGCAAAGTTAAAAATTGTGTTTTGAGGATGGAGTGAGCAATTCAGGATTCTAAATGATAAGAAATGACAGTATCACTAATACAAGGGACAAACAGCAAGCCTCATGTGCCATAATCACAAAGTTTGAAATCAAGTAAATTTATATCTCTACTTTATCATCTTCATGCATTTTGCCTCTGAGTTACAAAGACACCAATATAGTGGTACCTTGTTTATTATGAATGTATTTTTCCACACCCACAACTGGCCTGCAAACTCAGTGAGATCTCAAACAGTTCTATTAATTTCCTTTCCTATTATGCTAGTCAATTATGGTAAAGATTATCTCTCTCTTCTAAAAGTGAGTAACAGAAAAGTGAAAAGCCCAGACATAGTAAAAGTAGGGATAATACAATTTAAGTGTAAAATGTTGCATATTTTAAGTATTACATGAAAAAAATGATATATCTAGAGAGCTAAGCCAATTTCAGGGTTACAGTAGATCTGAGTAGCCTGACAAAGCAAGAGGTTACAGTTGCCAAAGGTCTGTAGAGGCAGAACAGAGAAGTCAGGAGGATGAGAAGGAACAGGCAAGTGCACTGAGTCTAGGCAAACATTCACATAACCCAGTTATTCAAAAACATTTTAAATAGCTACAGGATGCTTAAATACTATTAACACACAATTCTCTACCTCAAGGAACTGGCCAGGTGTTCAGGGAGCAGAGAAGAGAGAAGGGGAGACTTTATATAGGTAGCTACAGCAAGAGTTTTATAGAAATTATTAATGAGTTACCCCCAAAAATGAGAGATAGGCAGAACCAAAAGGAAAGAGGATAACATGATCAAAACCAGAGAAGCAGGAGATCACACAGTACAAACTACTACAGGTTCAATATTGCTAGCATGAAGTTCAAAGGGAGAAGAGGCAACATAAAGCTGAAGAGCTATTCAGTAAACAGGTCACTGATGACCATGTATTCCACACAAAGGACCTTCATGGAGAACTCCTGAAGTTTTTTTAAACAACCATAGTGACATGATCTTTTTTGTGTTTTTAGTAGATCACTGTGGTATCTATGGTAGAGATATGCCTTGCTCAGGAAAATCAGCTAAATTACCAAAGAGTTGGTTTTAGGGGTAGGATGGGCATGAGAGGTCATCAACTCAGAAAACAGATAAGACATTTTGTTTGATAAGCTGTGGAAAAAGAGAACTGGCATCTGGGGAAATAACGTGGGGAATCTTGTCAGGTATCCATTCTAAATGCTACACACAATGAGTCATCAACAAAAACAAAGCTTGTATTACACCAAAGTTATCTGAAATTCAAGCCAGAGACTCTACATATACCAATGAACCTGCATCATATTCAGCATATACTTTTGAGGCAGTAATTTAGTACAGGTAGGCACAGCTGGGAAAAGTGAGGAGAGGATGGATAGAAAGAAAGGCTACCTACTATCCGACCAATGATCTTCCTTTTTCTTTCTTCCTTCCATTAGCAAACACTTGTATCCTAAATGTAGGATTTGGCTCTGTGCATAGATACTATAGGTTCATCATTTCCCTCAACCCTGGGAAGCTCATCTCTAGCATGTGGTAAAGAGATACACCAAGTTACCAAGTTCAAACACTGTCCATTTTCTCCCCTTAAGGGATGTTATCAGAGTCTTCCTCCACGTCTCTCCTAATTTGGACACAACCTGGAAAATCCTAAAAGCTGATACTAGAGATTCAGAAGAGAAACTAGGTAATTCACTCAAAACAAAGAAGTCTTTCATATTGGAACCTCTACTCTACTTCTTAAAGGCCAAACTTTAATATTTGAAGGGCCTCCAAATGAGTTATTACTGGTGGGTTACAGAAGTTTCCAGACATGCGACCAGTAATAATCAAGAATTCTGAAAGTTAAAGCAATTACCTCTTTGGAGACATAAAACAAATATATTAAAACATGACACAAAGTACAAAAAAGTAGGAAGGAGGCATTCACCAGAACAAAAATAAGCAGCAGGTGGATTGTTCTAATACAAAGTCAGAAAAGCTCCTTCTAGAGTTCACAGTCCCAGGAAAGGGAGATACCTCAGCCTAAAATACATTCAGACATGGGTGAGTGAGCTGTTTTTGGTTTTGCCTTTAACTTTCATAAAATAATAGCTTTGTTAAAAACTTCACTTCAGATACCAAGTTAAAATGGCAATTACTTTAATGAGCTAAAGTTAGCTCATTAAAAAGTTTAAATATCTAATTATAGATATGCACTATCTGAAACTCCAGAAGGTATTTAAACAGATAACAGGCATTGCTACCCTTCTTTTTTACCTAGCTATATTCTTATTTTCTTCACCATTTGCAAGACCGGAAGCATCTGCCTAGCCAGGGAGAGTGTTAAGGGAGCATCCTTACTAAAGCTCCTGTTACTCTATTTTCTGAATATAAGGCAATCAGGCAGCAGATACAGTTTTCTCCTCATGCTATACATCAGTATAATGTAACAGTTAAAAGCACAGGTATTAAACCATGTATTAAAATAAAATAAAAATCCCTGTTCCGTTATATACTGGTTGTTAGGAACTTGGGCAAATTAGTTTTCCCCATTTATAAAACGAGGACATTACCTATATCTCATTAAATCTCTGAAACCTAACATATAAAGTTTTAGATAAAACTTTCTTACCTTAAGTGGCAAACTGTCATGTCTATTTTTGAAGTCATGATCAAATACAATAGCAGCCAGCACACGAACCTCAGGCTTCTTTTCAAACTCAACATACTTCTCAAACTCTGCTTCTGAAGAAAAGCCTCGAACTGTAGAGAGAAAATCTCAGTAAGTCATCACATAAACACAGAATGTCTAATGATTATCCCCTATCTGTACCATGAATACCATAACCCTATCATAACATTATACTTTTTAAAACATTATTACTCAAACATTGACATTACAAATCTTAATTTATATCTGGGGTACACAAGAATTCTTGCATTTTATAGAAGTTGGAACATATTAGAAACAATAATCATTACAACAACTATATATTAAGGTATATTAAAGTAAACTGGGACGAGGGAACTTTTCAATTGTGTTTTGAAATCTAGTGATTAAAAAATTTTGAGGAGGGCAGCCCCGGTGGCTCAGCGGTTTAGCGCCGCCTGCAGCCCAGGGCCTGATCCTGGAGACCCTGGATCGAGGCCCATGTCAGGCTCTCTGCATGGAGCCTGCTTCTCCCTCTGCCTGTGTCTCTGCCTCTCTCTGTGTGTGGGTCTCTATGAGTAAATAAATAAAAAATCTTTTAAAAAGTTAATTTTGAGGGGAAATAAGTGACAAAATTATTTCTGTAGAAAGTGTATTTCAAAAAATATTGTAGAATAAATTGTAGAAAACAATTGTCATAGAATAAAAGTAGTTAATTTTCTCATTCACAAATTAAACTACAAAATTTTAAAAACATACAAAATGACACACACACAACCACACACATACAGGTAACTTAAATAACTATAAAGTTTTTTCTTTTTTAAATTTTATTTATTTATTCATGAGAGACACAGAGAGAGAGAGAAAGGCAAAGACATAGGCAGAGGGAGAGGCAGGGTCCATGCAGGGACCCAATGTGGGTGGGACTGGATCCTGGGACTCCAGGATCACACCCTGTACTGAAGGCAGACGCTTAACCATTGAGCCACCCAGGCATCCCAAGTTTTTTCTTAAGAATTACAATATTTCCAATGTAAACAGGGTAGGAAAGTCTTGGATAGTCTCTCCATAAGAAAACATAACTAGTTATGGAAATTTCAAAAATAAAGTTATATAGTATGTTCAAGGATCCATACTGTAAAGATGTCTTTTCTGTAAAAATTAACATATAGAGTCAATGTAAGTCTAGTAATTATCCAAACAATTTTTATAAAAAATTACAAGCCAATTCTAAAATTTATATGGAAACACAATGGGTGAATGGGTGAATAATAAGGTGTATTAAAAGATGTGCTTTTGGAGCATCTGGGTGGCTCAGTTGTTTAAATGTCCAATTCTTGATTTCAACTCAGGTCTGGATCTCAGAATTGTGAGTTCCAGCCCTGTATGTGCTCCACACTGAGTGAGGAGACTACTTAAAAAAAAGAGAGAGTTTCATTCCACTATATTACTAGAAAGAAAAACCAAACTATAGAAGAGTACATATAGTACACTCTTATATAAGAAAATAAGGAATATATGAGAAAATACAGAGACACACAGACTCACACACACACCCAGAAATACATGCATACATGTAGAAACATTATTTTTGCCAAAAGAAACACAAAAAGAATAAATCAGACACTAACAGTATTGGTTACCCAATAGAGAGTGAATGAGAACAGGTTAGAAGGAATCATGGAAGTAATGTCAGCTCTCTAATTATACATTTTAATACAGGTTTGATTTTTGTTTGTTGTTAATCTTTTACATATTCAAAAATAAAATTAAATCAATTAGAGGGGTATAACAACTAAAACTTAATAAGTGAATCCTAAACAGATATTAATACCATAAAACACAGAAAGAAAGAAAAAGTATTAACCTAAGTAAATTTTAGGTACAATATGTTGACATACACTCCTAGTTGAATAAAGTCTAAGAAGAAAAAGAACTGCAAAGAAATCTTCTAAGTGTGCTGGGTAGTAAGGTGTAATGTAAGTAATTCTGAAACACCTTTGTAAGATTGGGCAAATGAGTGTATCAATGCTACTAGGATCTAGGGCTCTGTGAGAGAAAAGAGGTACAAATATGTAATGGGAGAAGGAAAACAAGAGGCCAATATTGTTGGACTGGCATTGACAGTATCAAAATAAACATGATTTCAAAAAAAAATCCTACATCTGTCCGCTAAAAGAGTCTAGAAGCAAAGACACTCCAGTAGTAATGAGTATACCCAGTACTTTCTTTCCCTATGTTTCATTGTGAGGAAGCAAACACACAGAACACATTTACAAATATGTATCAGGCCCTGAGGGGACAAGTAAAAAGGAAGCCAATGCTGACCCAGTTGAAATGGGGGTTTAAGTGTAGACCTTCCTAGTGGTGCCTTCTAGAAGGGACTTTGATAGCAAAAGGAAGTGTGGGACCCAGGAAATTTAACAAAACTCCCCTACCCCTGGACAAGCAGAGCAGGACTAACTCCATTTTGTGCTACACCCGCCATCTCCTATATGACCCCCACATGACCTGCTTATTGCTTAAGGTGCTCCCCCACCCTAGTCAAGCTGCTGAGCACACCCTTACCAGAAATCGGCTCATAACAATGTAACCCCGCCTTGTGCCTGCCAAAACTGCGCGCCAATTCTGACCAGAGTGATAGGCCAGTTCAAATGGTCACTATAGGGTAAATTGTGATTCAATTGGCCACCTGTGTGTGGACCAACATGACTGTGCAACTTTCTATGTGTGTTACAATCCCATTGGCCCCTATAAAGCTGCTGCCTTTTAGCCTCAGGGTCCAAGTCCCTGCTCCACTGTGTCGGGTATACTTGGACCCAAGCTCGAGCTTGTAAATAAACCCTCATGTGTTTGCATCGGTGTCGGCTCCTTGGTGGTTTCTCAGATTCACAATCTTGGGCACAACAGGAAGATTCTCTCTCTCTCTCTCTCTCTCTTTTTGTCTTGTTTTTCCCATATCTCAGTTCCATAACACCATCTCTAAAAAAAGGAATTAAGACTGCTTCATTGATTGAATCTAGTTCTGGGGCAGAGAAAATACAAGGTGTTCAGCCTGAACAGCTAGTTCTGTTAGAAAGTGAAAGAGCTCAAAAGCCGACAAACATGCATCCAAAGAACATTTCTTTAAAAAAACAAACAAACAAAACACAAAATCTGCTGGCTAAATCTGGGACAATTTTATAATAAAAAATCATCATCAAAAAAAATCATAATCATCAAATGATTACATCATTCAGATATGTTCTCTACACATAATGCAATTAAGCCAAATCCAAACAAAAATATAACTAGAAAAACTCCAACTGCTTAGAAATTAAGAAATATACTTTCAATAACTTATGGAATTCAGACTGAATTAGTCTATTCAGAATAGACTAATGTCTTAAACATGCATGTAATATTTCTTAACAAAATATAAGCAAATTAAATTCATATATAATAAACTCAAGTAAATAGATTCAATAGTTGAAAAATCATTGTATTAACAAAAATAAGAAAAACCACATGACCATCTCAACAGACACAGAAAAGGCATTTGACAAAATTTAACATTAATTCATGATTTAAAACAAAATTTTAGGAAACTAGGAATTGAAGGATATTAATTTCAATCTGATACAGAACATCTAAAAACAACATATAACAAATACATTGCTCAACGGTGATATATTGAAAATTTTTCTCCAGAGACAGGGAACAAGAAAAGAATCCCTTTATCGGTCACTTCCTGTCAAAAGATAAAACATACCCAGTGTTGGTGACGATATGGAACTGAAACTCATACATTTCTATAAATCTAGTTACATCCCCAATGACTCAAAAATTTCACTATATACCAAACAGAAACGTGTATATATGTCCATCAAGGGGTGCTTATAGAGGTGGAGCAGGATGGTGGAGGAGTAGGGTCCTCACCTCACCTGGCTCCAACAACTTACCTAGATAACTTTCAAACTATTCTGAACACCTACGAATTCAACCTGAGATTTAAAGAGAGAACAGCCGCAAAGCTAGAGAGAAGGGTTTTCAGTTCTAGCAAGGTAGGAAGATGGAAAAAATAAAATAAAAGAGAATCAAGTGGGGCAGGGGCACCGCCAGGAGCCAGGCTAAAGCAGGCATGGAGAGCTTCTAGGACAGGAAACCCCAGGCCCAGAGAAGGACAAACATTGTATGTTCTCATTCATTTGGGGAATATAAATAATAGTGAGAGGGAATATAAGGGAAAGGAGAAGAAATGTGTGGGAAATATCAGAAAGGGAGACAGAACATAAAGACTCCTAACTCTGAAAAAAAAAAAAAAAAAAAAAAAAGACTCCTAACTCTGGGAAACGAACTAGGGGTGGTGGAAGGGGAGGAGGGCGGGGGGTGGGGGTGAGTGGGTGATGGGCACTGAGGGGGCACTTGACGGGATGAGCACTGGGTGTTATTCTGTATGTTGGTAAATTGAACACCAATAAAAAGTTATTTTATTAAAAAAAAGAAAATTAGTTATTTATGATCTCACACAATTTGGATTACTCTTACAAATATAATGCTAATGAAACATAAACACAAACTATATAATATATCCATATATAATACAGAATACTATAATGGGACATAGTGAATAGTTCCATTTACATAAGGTGAAAAGTAGGCAAAACTAATCTATGGTCTTAAGATGTTAAAATAGTAGTTAAATTTGAGGGAGTCAAAATTGCAACCTGGCACATGGAAGCTTCTAGGGTGCTGAAAATGCTCTGGCCTAAAATTACAGATTCCTTATTAACTACAAAGAGGATATCTGCCTTGACAATGGAAAGTCTGGTGGAAATCCATTTTACTAAAATGAGCAAATATAACCAACTGAGGAACAAACTGGTAAATATGCTTCCAAAAGATATTCACTAAGAAGATCCTATATGAAAGATGCAATATTTCCAACACAAATGATCAAATTGAAACTAAATGTAAAGAAACAATCAAATAGAAATTAAGAAGCCTTCTGCAAAATAATTGGCCTAGTCTTTTAAAAATATCAGTGTCATTAAAACCAAAACAATAAAATAGTCTAAGAAAGTATTCTAAGTCAGAGGTCAGCAAATTACGGGCTGGTGCAGGTCAAATCTATCCCACAGTCTGTTTTGGTATGGGCTTGTGAGTTATGGATGGTTTTTACATCTATAAAGGGCTCCTTAAAAAGTATTTTATAGTCATCTATATAGCTCTTAAAACCTAATATATTTATTAACTGGCCCTTTACATAAGTTTGCCAACCCCAATGAATATTTAAAAATCTGTAACTGGAGAACATCTGGATGGCTCAGACAGTTGAGCATCCAACTCTTGGTTTTAGCTCAATGATCTTGGGTCATGGGATCAGGCCCCAAGTCAGGCTCTGTGCTCAATGAGCAGAGTCTCCTTGAGATTCTCTCTCTTTCTCCCTCAAATAAATAAATAAATAAATAAATAAATAAATAAATAAATAAATAAAATCTTTTCAATAAAATCTCTAACTGGATCCTGGATTCCAAAAAAAGAGAGAAAAAAAGCTCTAAAGAACCTCATTAGGACAATACATCATTGTATCAATTTTTAAATTCTTGGGTATAACTTTTGTAAAGGTTATGTTGGAGAATGTCCTTATTAAGAGATATAGCATTTGAAGGTGACATGTCATGATGAATGCAAGTTATTCTTAATGGTTTAAAAAAATCCAGTAATTTTATATATATTCTTATATGTTTTACATACTTATATACATATTATATATGTGCATACATATATATATGTACATAAGTGTGTGTATGGAGAGTGAATAAAAAAGCAAATGTGGCAAATGTTATTTTCTGAATCGCAGTTTATTTGCATTTTCTCTATAGGTTTGAGATTTTTCAAAATCAAATGTGTGTATGTGGACAGGGGCCCAAATCATTATGCTAAAAGTAAAGCACTGTATAATCCTCAAGAATTCTTTACCAAAGATTTTAACAGACATTATTACATGTATTGATTAAACCAAGTCAGTTATCAAGCACCATTATCAAAGTCTTACCCAATACCAGATTTCTAATCATAATTATGCTAATAGCAAATACACTGTACTATACTATTCAGATATTATACTATCTGAACTTGAACTGATATATTAAAATCTTCTAGGAGCGGCTAGGTGGCTCAGTCAGTTAAGTATCAGGCTCAGATCAGGATCCCAGGGGTCATGGGAGTCTGCTTCTTCCTCTGCCCCTCCCCTCACGATGCATGCACTTGCGCGCTCTCTCTCAAATAAATAAACAAAATCTTTTTAAAAATAAAAGCTTTTAGTTTGTTTTTAAAAGTTATAATTCTTCAGTGGAAGTAAAATCTGAATGTGGGAATTTTCCAAATGAAGACTTTTACACATACCCTTTCATATCCACTGAGCTATTTTGCTAAAGAGTTGGTTCAACAGAAACTAAAACAAGGTAATCAGGCTCAATCAAGAGTAGGAAAATTTCTCAGCTTCCTTCCCTTTAAATTAGCACTTTACTATACAAGACATTAATTAATAAATGCCACCATGGACTTTCAACCCATCAGATCTCTACTTCAGTCTTCAGACACACTTTCTCATGAAGACTTCAATATGACAGAATAACAATGTTTCTTAGATTTTCATAAAAGCAGCAGAAACAGCAGCCTGTCTTCTATCCCCCACCTCCATATAAAGGGATACTTAAAAGTAACTTTCAGCCCATCACAAACACCAAAGTTCTTTGGAGATTCATGGTTTCTATCATTAAAAATCCATAGGAATTTTGCATTAAGTTACATAAGGAATGGGGATCCCTGGGTGGCTCAGCGGTTTAGCGCCTGCCTTCAGCCCAGGGTGTGATCCTGGGATCCCAGGATCGAGTCCCACATCAGGCTCCTGCATGGAGCTTGCTTCTACCTCTGCCTGTGTTTCTGCCCACACCCCCCTCTTTCTGTCTCTCATGAATAAAAAAAATAAAATCTTTAAAAAAAAGTTACATAAGGAACATTTTCCTTTTTAAAGATAGTTTTTTAAGATGGCAAAGTAAATATATAGCATATACTCTCCTCTTCCTATCTCAAAGCCCTGCACTTAAAAGGAGAAAATTAAATACGTAATTGTTTAAGTATATAACAGAATAAACCCACACACATGTAAAAGCATGAGACAAGATGGGAGAGGTGCTTACAAAATTCTGACAGTATTTTTAACATTGGAGACAGAAAAGAGAAACTAGGTGCAGAGGAAGGTGAGTGTAAGGAGATAAGGATTATTTTGGCATAATTCTACGTGGTTTTACTCTTCTTTTCAAATGCATTCATATACCATACCCAAGTAATATTTTCATTAAAATGTTTAAAATTAATTATCTAAAGGTAGAGTTTATGCATGCATCTAAAAATAAACTACCTTGGGATGACTGGGTGGGTCAGTGGTTGAGCATCCACCTTCGGCTCAGGTCATGATCCTGAGGTCCTGGGATGGAGTCCTATATTGAGCTCCCCACAGGGAGCAGGCTTCTCCCTCTGCCTATGTCTCTCCCTTTCTCTTCGTGTCTCTCATGAATGAATAAGTAAAATCTATTTTTAAAAACTAATTAAAAATAAATAAAAAGAAACTACCCCTAGTCATCCTGAGGCTGTGTCCCTTTGGCATGCTATCAGGTACTCATCCTAGTTTAAGAATGCAGTCAGAGACAAAGAAGATTTACAATTACATAATTCCATCATCTAATTTTAAATATTAATTTTGTTTATGATTATGCCAGGAATATGTTTGATATCATGTGACAGAGTTCATAATGTTATATTCAGGAGATTAACGTACAAGTTTAAGGTCACTGAAGCATGCCCTTTCAAAAACAAATTAGTAATTATGTTACAAAAACATTTTAGACACCACAGTTTCTAACCTGAAATATTGAGTCTTAACTTCATTATCACAGTCTCAGTAATATTTTTTGCCACATCACTGTGAGAAGGTACATATGCAACTTCATATACAACACTCCTGTTATAGAGGAAAGGAGGTGGGAACAAGACAAAAAGAGATCTGTAAATAGTAACATTCTGGAACTCTTTTTTTACATCTCTGCGATGAAGCAAAATCAATCCAGAGAAGAAGAGTGTCATGAAGATTTCCACAATTAAAGAAATCACCTTCCTTTTCTGCAAAAGAAACCAAAGGATTATATTAACTAAGAGCCTATCTATGTATCTGTACATGTGCATGAATCTGTACTCTTGTGCATATACATGTATACAATTTAAACATATTACTCAGGTCCATTCTATAAAACAAATGGCTTTCTAGCCTGTCTTTTTCACCCTTTTCCACATTTCATTATCTGTTCTATTGGTTTATCCTATCAGTACTCTTGAGAGAGTTAGAACTGTGACATTAAGCCATGGAACAAAAGGAACCAGATAAAATCCATAAACTAAAACGAAGTGAAAAAGTTATTTAAAAATTTCTCCTTCAGGTTCGTTAGCCATTACAACCATTTCCCATGGACACTTCCACTTACCTTTAAAACAAAATTTTTCCAGAGGAGGACTGCAAATTGGTTGAGCCACAATAAATTCATTTTATCACAAAGAATGGAAGTTCAACTAAGAAGGAAGTAGAACATTTTAAAAACTTACATCGCCTGGAAAAAAATGTTAAATTTAGTCAAGCAAAATGATTACTTCCTTGTTCTACTCTTTTTTCATCAATTCTGAAAGATAACTACTTTAAATAAGTACTTGTCTGTTCCTGTTCTTATATTAATTCATAATATTCACATTGAATGGTCTTCTAATATGTATGAAAATATCAGGTGACAGAGATGCAAAATGTAATAGGTTGCAGCCCCATGTTCACAATGAAAGATGTAAACTGTAAATTTGGGATGTCAATTATTATTTTGATAGGCTCTGAGATAAATTCCTATAGAATAATGCTGAAAATTTCCTATTTAATACCTACTCTGTGCCATATTCTATCCTAGGCATTAGGTATATTTGAAATGATTGGGATCCTTTCCTCACAGTGTGAATAGTAGTGTATAGTAAATGAGAACCCAGAATCTAAAGTTGGGCTGTTTGAGTTCAGATCTTAACTCTCTCACAAGCTATAAAATTTTGAGCAAAATAATTAACCTATAGCTGCCTACCATCTGTAAAATCAGAAAAATCACAGTACTTACATTATAAGGTATTGACCTGGGGTGATTTGCCTCTATGGAGAGGGTAGCTAAAAGGCTATGCCATTTTTTAAAAATTGCAATAAAATATACATAACATAAAATTTGCCACTTTAACAATTTTTAATTGTACAATTCAGTGGCACCAATTGCATTCATGTTGTTGCACAACCATCACCATTAACCATCTCCAGAAATTTTTTATCTTCCCAAACTGAAACTCCATAGCCATTAAATAACAACTCTCTATTCCTTCTTCCCCCTAGTCACTAGCAACCACCATTCTACTTTCTGTATCTATGAATTTGACTCCTTTAGGTACCTAAAAGTGGAATCACTTCTTTGTGACAGTATTTGTCCTTTTGAGACTAGCTTATTTCACTTAGCATAAAAATGTCTTCAAAGTTTACCCATATTGCAGTATGTGCCAGAATTTCCTTCTTATGCACCACTTTTACAGTCTTATAGGGCTTTCAAAATTAGCATTGGACTTCAAGACATATTAAAGAGAGGGACGGATGTGGTGAGTATTGCCTTAGTACTAAAAGGTGTTGCATCCTTTCAGTGAGTGAACTAGCAAGAGTAACCAGGGAATGCAGCAAAGAAGAGCACCTCAAATGCTTCTGAATTTCCAGTGGCAAGCATTCATGGTAATGCGCACAGTTTCCAGCCAGAAGACCAAGATGAAGACTACCTAAGAGAACCTAAAGGCACAAGGGAGACAGAGGGATAGGAGGAGCTCACCCTTGGTCTGAGCATAAATTGATCTCATCCCAGTTAGCATGCTAATCACTTTGATCACTGAGATGAATGACTCAGATCCAGGAAGATCCAGAGACAACAGCAAAGTTTTAAAAAACAATTGATTGTGACAACATGGATGGACCTAGAGGACACTATGCTAAGTAAATGTGTCGGACAGAGAAAGACAAGTATCATGTGATTTCACTTGTATGTGGAAGTGAAAAAACAAAACAAACAAAGCAGAAACAGACCCATAAATATGGAAAACAAACTAGTGGTTGCCAGAGGGGAAGAGGAGAGAGAAATGATCAAAAATGGGTGAAGGGGAGTGGGAGGTACAGGTTTCTAGTTATGGAATGAATAAGTCACAGGAATGAAAGGCACAACATAGAGAACACAATCAATAGTATTGTAACAGTGTTGGTATACTGACAGGTGGTAGCTATGCTTATGGTGACCACAGAATAATATTTAGAGTTGTTGAATCACTGTGTTATACTCTTGAAACTAATCTAATATTGTGTGTCAACTATACTTCAATAATAAATAAATATTTAAGACTTGTAATATCCCAAAGTCTTACAGTACAGCTTAACATGTCCTAGAAAACAATACTTATGTTGTTCCTGTGCTTGAAACCACTGTCAATTTCTCAAATTAAAAATTTTTTAAAAACTGTATTGACATTGCAACCACAGCCCAGAGAGGTGAGTTGGAACTTATAGCTTAAACTTAACCAAGTAAGGTTGCCAGATAAAATACAGGATGATCAGTTAAATTTGAATTTCAGATAAATGACAAATATATTGGGGGGACATACTTATACTAAAATATCCATACTTTATCTGAAATTCAAATTTAACTGGGTACTCTGTATTTCATTTGCTAAATCTGGCAATCATAGACCCAGGCCAAGCCGGCAGAGATATTAGAATTACCTGAAAAAAAAAAAAAAAAAAAAAAAAACCTTTAAAACAACTACTATTACAATGCTTGAAAGACAATTACAGTCTTTTTTTGTGACAATTACACTCTTGGAACAAAATTTAAAGTAGAAAATATCAGCAAAGAAAGAAGATGAAAGGAAAAAACAAAGAAGAATTTTAGAGTTGAAAATAACCAAAATAAAACACTCACTGACAAGACTCAATAGCAGAATGAAGATGACATAAAACACTCACTGACAAGACTCAATAGCAGAATGAAGATGACAGAGGAAAGAGTGAGTGAACTTGAAGAAAGAGCAATGGAAATTATCCAATATGAACACAACAGGGGAGGAGGAGATTTAAAAAGATGAACACAGCCTCAGGATTATGTGGGGCAACAAAAATAGTCTACCATACAATTTTCAGAGTCTCAGAAGACAGGAGAAAGAGTGTGACATTGATAAGATTTTTAAAGCAATAATGGTTGTAATCTCCCAAATGTGGTAAAAGACACTAACTTGTAGATATAAGAAATTGAGCAAATCCCAAACAGGATACGTCTAGACACATCATAATCAAACATGATAAAAACTTAAGACAAATAAAAAACTCTTTAAAAAACATCAGAAGATTAAAAAAAAAAATCAGAAGAGGAGGAGGTGGGGCAAGATGTTGGAAGAGTAGGGTCCCAAGTAACCTGTCCCCACCAACTTCCGTAGTTAACTTTCAAATCATCCTGAAAACCTACGAATCGGCCTGAGATTTAAAGAGAACAGCTGGAATGCTACAGTGAGAAGAGTTTGCGCTTCTATCAAGGTAGGAAGAGGGGAAAAAATAAATAAATAAAAACGCATTCAAGAGGGAGGGGCCTGCAAGGAGCCGGGCTAAGGCCGGGTGGCAAGAGCCTCCAGGACAGGAAAGCCCAGTCCCAGAGAAGCAGGAGCTTCACCAATCTTCCTGGATGGAAAGGCGCGCGCAGGGAACTTGGGCAGGATCCCAGGATGGGCAGTGATGCCCTCAGGCTCCCAGGGTCACCAACAGAGGACCTGTGCCCCAGAGAAGCATGCCACACACCGCCGCCGAGCTCCCTAAGGGGCTGGAGCTGGCGCCCAGTGGGGCCCTGGGAGCAGCTCAGGCGGCAGCTCAGGTGGCAGCTCTGTGCGGCCCGGGACAGCAATTCCAGCAGTGCAGGCCCCAGAGCCAAGGGCGCCGGGGGACACAGGCCAGAATCCGGCACACCTCCAGGACAGGCGGAGGCCAGGGGGACACAGGACTGTAAGGACGCTCCTGCCGCCTGACAGGCCTGAGCTGTGCAGATCAGTGCCACCCCCCACCTCCATCTCATGCATCCAGAGCATCCAGGCCCCTGCTGACTGGGAGCTGTGGTAGTTACTGCAAGAGCTGACTCCAAGGCTGGAGAGCTGGCCGCTGCCACTGTTGTTCCTCCTGGTGTCACCCTGTGCCTGGGACTGAGCAGGGCCACCAGCAAGCAGGGGCCTCACAGAATAAACAGCTCCCACTGAGCTGTGCACTTGGCAGGGGGGAGGGCAACTCCCCCAGGTGCACACCTGAGAATCAGCACAGCAGGCCCCTCCCCCAGAAGACCAGCTGGAAGGACAGGGGAAGAGCAAGTTATTGACCAAGCAGCGCTGGAAAGTTCCATGGGAAGTTGAGGGATTTACAGTATATAGAATCAGAGGATACTCCACCTTGTTTTTTCTTTTGTTTGTTTCCCCCACACCCTTTTTTTTCCTTTTTCTTCTCTCTTTTTCTCCTTTTTCCAGTACAACTTGTTCTTAGCCAGTCTGCACTGAGCAAAATGACTAGAAGGAAAAACTCACCACAAAAGAAAGAATCAGAAATAGTCCTCTCTCCCACAGAGTCACAAAATTTGGATTACAATTCAATGTCAGCCAATTCAGAAGCACAATTATAAAGCTACTTGCGGCTCTAGAGACAAGCATAAAGGATTCAAGAGACTTCATGACTATACACTTTAGATCTAATCAGGCCGAAATTAAAAATCAATTAAATAAGATGCCATCCAAACTGGAGGTACTAACGAGAGGGTTAACGAGGTAGAAGAACGAGTGAGTGACATAGAAGATAAGTTAATGGCAAGGAAGGAAGCTGAGAAAAAAGAGAAAAACAATTAAAGATAATGAGGAAAGGTTAAGGGAAATAAATGACAGCCTCAGAAGGAAAAAATCTACGTTCAGTTGGGGTTCCAGAGGACGCTGAAAGGGACAGAGGACAAGAAAGTGTTTTTGAACAAATCATAGCTGAGAACTTCTGTAACTTGGGAAGGGAAACAGTCCTTCAGATCCAGGAGATAGAGAGACCTCCCCCTATAATCAATAAAAACAGATCAACACCCCAACATTTAATAGTGAAACTTGCAAATTCCAAAGATAAAGAGAAGATCCTTAAAGCAGCAAGAGACAAGGGATCCCTAACCTTTATAGGGAGAAGTATTAGGTTAACAGCAGACCTCTCCACAGAGCCCTGGCAGCCCAGAAAGGGCTGCCAGGATATATTCAGGATCCTGAATGAAAAGAACATGCAGCCAAGAATACTTTATCCAGCAAGGCTCTCATTCAGAATAGAAGGAGAGATAAAGAGCTTCCAAGATAGGCAGAAACTGAAAGAATATGTGACCACCAAACCAGCTCTGCAAGAAATATTAAGGGAGACCCTGTAAAAGAAAGAGGAAGTCCAAGGAAACAATCCACAAAAACAGGGACTGAACAGGTATTATGATGACACTAAATTCATATCTTTCAACAGTAACTCTAAATGTGAATGGGCTTAATGATCTCATCAAAAGAACAGCGTTTCAGATTGTATAAAAAAGCAAAACTCATCTATTTGCTGTCTACAAGAGACTCATTTTAGATGTAAGGACACCTACAGATTGAAAATAAAGGGTTGGAGAACCATTTACCATTCAATTTTTTTTTATTTATGGTAGTCACACAGAGAGAGAGGGGGGGGGGCAGAGACACAGGCAGAGGGAGAAGCAGGCTCCATGCACTGGGAGCCCGACGTGGGACTTGATCCCGGGTCTCCAGGATCGCGCCCTGGGCCAAAGGCAGGCGCTAAACTGCTGCGCCACCCAGGGATCCCCCATTTACCATCCAAATAGTCTTCAAAAATCAGAAAGGGAGACAGAACATGAGAGACTCCTAACTCTGGAAAATGAACTAGGGGAGGTGGGAGGGGGATGGGGGTGACTGGGTGACGGGCACTGAGGTGGGCGCTTGACGGGATGAGCACTGGGTGTTGTTCTATATGTTGGCAAATTGAACACCAATAAAAAATAAATTTATAAAAAAAATTGTCCTCAAAAGAAAGCAGGGGTAGCAATCCTCATATAGATAAATTAAAGTTTATCCCAAAGACTGTAGTAAGGGATGAAGAGGGACAGTATACCATACTTAAGGGATCTATCCAACAAGAGGACCTAAATATCATGACTATTTATGCTCCGAATATGGGAGCCACCAAGTATATCAATCAATTAATAACCAAAGTTAAGACATACTTAGATAAGAATACAGTAATACTAGGAGACTCGAATACAGTGCTTTCTACAATAGATAGATATTCTAAGCACAACATCTACAAAGAAAAAAGAGCTTTAAATGATACACTGGACCAGATGGATTTCACAGATATTTACAGAACTTTACATCCAAACGCAACTGAATACACATTCTTCTCAAGTGCACATGGAAATTTCTCCAGAATAAACCACATACTGGGTCACAAATCAGGTCTGAACTGATACCAAAAGATTGGGATCATCCCCTGCATATTTTCAGACCATAATACTTTGAAACTAGAAATAAATCACAAGAAGTTTGGAAGGATTTCAAACACGTGGAGGTTAAGGACCATCCTGCTAAAAGATGAAAGGGTCAACCAGGAAATTAGGGAAGAATTAAAAAGATTCATGGAAACTAACGAGAATGAAGATACAACCGTTCCAAATCTTTGGGATACAGCAAAAGCAGTCCTGAGGGGGAAATACATCGCAATACAAGCATCCATCCAAAAACTGGAAATAACTCAAATACAAAAGCTAACCTTGCACCTAAAGGAGCTGGAGAAAAAACAGCAAATAGATCCTATACCCAGCAGAAGAAGAGAGTTAATAAAGATTCGAGCAGAACTCAATGAAATAGAGACCAGAAGAACTGTGGAACATATTAACAAAACCAGGAGTTGGTTCTTTGAAAGAATTAAGAAGATAGATAAACCATTAGCTAGCTTTATTAAAAAGAAGAGAGAAAAGACTCAAATTAACAAAATCATCAATGAGAAAGGAGAGATCACCACCAACACCAAGGAAATACAAACGATTTTAAAAACTTATTGTGAGCAGCTATACACCAAAAAAAATTAGGCAATCTAGAAGAAATGGACACATTTCTGGAAAACCACAAACTACCAAAACTGGAACAGGAAGAAATGGAAAACCTCAACAGGCCGATAACCAGGGAGGAAATTGAAGCAGTCATCAAAAACCTCCCAAGACACAAAAGTCCAGGGCCGGATGGCTTCCCTGGGGAATTCTATCAAACATTTAAAGAAGAAACCATACCTATTCTACAAAGCTGTTTGGAAAGATAGAAACAGACGGAGTACTTCCAAACTCGTTCTCTGAGGCCAGAATCACCTTAATTCTAAAACCAAAGATCCCACCAAAAAAGGAGAATTATAGACCAATATCCCTGATGAACATGGATGCAAAAATTCTCAACAAGATACTAGCCAATAGGATCCAACAATACATTAGGAAGATTACTCACCATGACCAAGTGGGATTTATCCCCGGGATGCAAGGCTGGTTTCAACACTTGTAAAGCAATTGATGTGATTGATCATATCAGCAAGAGAAAAAACAAGAACCATATGATCTTCTCAATAGATGTAGAGAATGCATTTGACAAAATACAGCATCCATTCCTGATCAAAACTCTTGGGAGTGTAGGGAGAGAGGGAACATTCCTCAGCATCTTAAAAGCCATCTACAAAAAGCCCACAGCAAATATCATTCTCAATGGGGAAACACTGGGAGCCTTTCCCCTAAGATCAGGAACATGACAGGGATGTCCACTCTCACCACTGTTGTTCAACATAGTACTAGAAGTCCTAGCCTCAGCAATCAGGCAACAAAAAGAAATAAAAGGCATTCAAATTGGCCAGGAAGAAGTCAAACTCTCCCTCTTTGCAGATGACATGGTACTGTACATAGAAAACCCAAAGGACTCCACCACCCCAATATTGCTAGAACTCACACAGCAATTCAGCAGTGTGGCAGGATACAAAATCAATGCCCAGAAATCAGTGGCATTTCTATACACTAACAATGAGACTGAAGAAAAAGAAATTAAGGAGTCAATCCCATTTAAAATTGCACCCAAAAGCATAAAATACTGTGGAATAAACCTAACCAAAGAGGTAAAGGATCTATACCCTGAAAACTACAGAACACTTCTGAAAGAAACTGAGGAAGACACAAAGAGATGGGAAAGTATTCCATGCTCATGGATTGGAAAAATTAATCTTGTGAAAATGTCAATGTTACTCAGGGCAATTTACACATTTAATGCAATCCCTATCAAAATACCAAGGACTCTCTTCAGAGAGTTGGAACAAATCATCTTAAAATTTGTGTGGAATCAGAAAAGATCCTGAATAGCCAGGGGCATTTTAAAAAAGAAAACCATAGCTGCCGGGGGGCATCAAAATGCCAGATTTCAGGTTCTACTACAAAGCTGTGGTCATCAAGACCGTGTGGTACTGGCACGAAAACAGACATATAGATCAATGGAACAGAATAGAGAATCCAGAAGTGGACCCTCAACTCTATGGTCAACTAATATTCAAAAAAGCAGGAAAGCAGGAAAGACTATCCACTGGAGAAAAGACAGTCTATTCAATAAATGGTGCTGGGAAACTTGGACATCCACATACAGAAGAATGAAACTAGACCATTCTCTTACACCATGCACAAAGATAAACTCAAAATGGATGAAAGATCTAAATGTGAGACAAGATTCCATCAAAATCCTAGAGGAGAACACAGGCAACACCCTTTTTGAACTTGGCCACAGCAACTTCTTGCAAGATACATCCATGAAGGCAAGAGAAACAAAAGCAAAAATGAATTATTGGGACTTCATCAAGATAAAAAGCTTCTGCACAGCCAAAGAAACAGTCAACAAAACTAAGAGACAACCTACAGAATGGGAGAAGATATTTGCAAATGACCTATCAGATAAAGGGCTAGTATCTATACTATATAGATCTATAAGATCTATAAAGAACTTATTAAACTCAACAGCAAAGGAACAAAAAATCCAATCATGAAATGGACAAAAGACATGAACATAAATCTCACAGAGGAAGACATAGACATGGCCAACAAGCACATGAGAAAATGCTCCGCATCGCTGGCCATCAGGGAACTACAAATCAAAACCACAATGAGATACCACCTCACACCAGTGAGAATGGGGAAAATTAACAAGGCAGGCAACAACAAATGTTGGAGAGGATGTGGAGAAAGGGGAACCCTGTTGCACTGTTGGTGGGAATGTGAACTGGTACAGCCACTCTGGAAAGCTGTGTGGAGGTTCCTCAAAGAGTTAAAAATAGATCTGCCCCACGACCCAGCAATTGCACTGCTGGCGATTTACCCCAAAGATACAGATGCAGTGAAACGGCAGGACACCTGTACCTCGATGTTTATAGCAGCAATGTCCACAATAGCCAAACTGTGGAAAGAGCTTTGGTGTCCATTACAAGATGAATGGATTAAGAAGATGTGGTATATGTATACAATGGAATATTACTCAGCCATTAGAAACGACAAATACCCACCATTTGCTTTGAGGTGGATGGAACTGGAGGGTATTATGCTGAGTGAAATAAGTCAACTGGAGAAGGACATTATATGGTCTCATTCATTTGGGGAATATAAAAAATAGTGAAAGGGAATAAAGGTGAAAGGAGAAAAAATGAGTGGGAAATTTCAGAAAGGGAGACAGAACATGAGAGACTCCTAACTCTGGGAAACAAACTAGGGGTGGTGGAAAGGGAGGTGGGCGGGGGGGTAGAGGTGACTGGGTGACGGGCACCGAGGGGGGCACTTGATGGGATAAGCACTGAGTGTTATTCTATATGTTGGCATATTGAACACCAATAAAAAGTCAATTTATTTTAAAAAATTAAAAATAAATCATTTTAATCTAACATAATGGTTAAAACACAAAGTATTAAAAATAATGGTAACAATAATTTCATTAATGGATACACAATATAAAAAATGCAAACTGTGACATCAAAACATATCAAAAACACAAAATGTGAAAGGTATAGCACAAAAACGTAGAGCTTCTGTATGCATTCAAAATTCAGTTGTTACCAGCTTAGACTGTTGTTTTGTGTAAGCTTCATGTTAATGACAAAACAAAAGACTAAAGCAGATACACAAGAGGTAAAAAGAAAGGAATCAAAGCATACCACTACAGAAAATTATCAAATCATAAAAGAAGGGAGCGAACAAGGGAGAGAGAAAGGAATTACAACAGAAAAAAAAATTAATCAGATGACAAAAGTAAATCTTTACTTATCAATAATTATTTTAAATGTAAATGTACTAAATTCTCCAATCAAAAGACACAGAGTAGCTGAATGGATTAAAAGACTCATTTCAGCTTTAATGACACACATAGGCTCAAACCAAATGGATAGAAAAACACATTCCATGCAAATGGTGGCCACAAGAGGGCAGGGGTAGCTATACTCCCAGCACACAAGGTGACTAAGCCCAAAGACTGTAACAAGAGACAAATAAGAACATTTTATAATGAAACAGGGATCAATTAAGAGGATATAACAATTGTAAATATTTATGCACCAAATATCAGAGCACCTAAATGTATAAAGCAAATATTAGAAGAACTGAAGGGAGAAATAGTCAGCAATACAATAACAGAAGGGACTTCAATACCCTGCCTCCAACAAGGGATAGATCATCCAGACAGAAAATTCATAAAGAAATATGGGACTTAAACTGGACACTAGACCAGATGGACCTCATGAACATATGCAAAATATTCCATCAAACAGCAGCAGAATATACATTCTTCTCAGGGGTGCCTGGGTAGCTACTCAGTCAGGTAACCATCCAACTCAATCTCAGCTCAGGTCTTGATCTCAGAGTTGTGAGTTGAAGCCTCATGTTGGCCTACTTAAAAAAATAAAATGAAAAGAATATACATTCTTTTCAAGCATACACAGAGCATTTTCAGGGATAGATAATATGTTAGGTCACACAACAAATTTTAACAAGTATAAGAACACTGAAATCACATCAAATATCTTTTCCAGCCTTAATGGTATAAAACTAGAAACCCTGTAACAAGAGGAAAACTGGGAAATTCAGTGGAAATTTAAAAATATATAGAAATTAAACAACATGCACCTGAAACACCAATAGGTCAAAGAAGAAATCAAAAGGGAAATAAAAAAGTCTTGAGGGGGCATCTGGATGGCTCAGTCAGTTAAGCATCTAACTCTTGATTTCAGCTCAGGTCTTGATCTCAGGGTCATGAGTTTAGGCTCCATGTTAGGACCCATGCTCCAAGATTAAAAAAAAAAATCTTGAAACAAATATAAATGGGAACACAACACACCAAAACTTATAGGATGCAACAAAAGTAGTTCTAAGAGGTAATTTTTAGTAATGAATGCCTACATTAAGAAAAAAGGGGGGAAAAAGAAGGGATGACATCACGGAGATGGCAAAGTAGGAAACCCTAGCCTCTCCGTTCCCTCACAAACATCAACAATTAGCTATTCATGAACAAAAATAGCTCTAGGAGAGCTCCGGAGTCCACTTAAGAAACTTCAAGAATATAATGGAACAAAAAACTGGAGAAAAAAAAAACACAGAAAAAGGGAAGGAAGAACAAGATTCATATTCATTTTTGTCTGTATCATCCCAGTCCCTCAGGTTGGCACTGCTCAGTACCAAGAAGGAGTATCCCATCTAGAAAGAGTTCCCCTCTCTTTCTAGATGAGGTGAGGTGAGGTGAGGGAGATCAAGGTGAGCAACACGCTTCCCCCATCTTTTGGTGCACCACACAAAGGACCTGAATATGTTTCACCCCACCCAGAGACCAGCAAAACTGATACATACAGAGATGGCTAGGGATAAAGAATAAAGGAGAGGCTACCAGTAATAGCCAAGCAGTAGGAGCGACCCTGGTTTTCAGTGACCTGTTCTGCAAACAACATGAGCATCTTTCACCACTGAAGAAAATATTAGCCAGCACAACCAACTGATCCCCTACAGAATTCACTAGTTTTTATTCCACAGGTATTTGGATTTGTAAATACCAGATGCCTGAGTCCCTCCCCAGCTCCCTATTCCCACCAAATCCCAGGAACTGACTCCAGGCTTCTGTAGCTACACAAGTGCAAGATGCTAATCTGGCCCCCTGTGACTGACCCCTACCACCATGTTTACACTTGAGGCTACCCCCTCCAGCTGTGCACCTGCCTGCCACCAGCTTGCCTTCCCATAACAAGCCTATACTGAAGTGTACATACCTGTAGCCAATAGTCTAAAGCCACAGAAGGATACATCAACAGCCACAACCCCTACAGCTGCTTATGGGTCCAGATTTGGCCCTATCTCCAGGCACTGGCCAGCACCACTGGGTTCACCTGCAGCTAGCCCCTCCAGCTGCACACCTGCACTCCCTAGCCTGATTCTTAACACTGGTCTCCACTGCTGTGGAGATACTGCAGCCACAATAGTGCACACTGACAGCCAGGCCCCCCAGCTTCAGCCTTGTCTCCTGGCACTGGCCTGCACCACAGGGCTTACCTGAAGCTAGCCCTACCAGCTGTACACCTGCACTCAAACAGCCAGACTCACGTCACCAGCCTCCACTGCAGTAAGTACTTGACATATGATCCTAGCCACAGAGGGCATGCCAACAATCAGCATATCTAGGGCTGCCAGTGCATCCTTAGTTGGCTCTGGTTCCCATCACTGTGTGTGTCTGCAACCATCCCCTGCTACTACCTGGGAACCAGCAGCTGGCCCCCAGCACTAAGTGTGTACACACCATGGGCCTATCTTGAAGTAAAGTGAACCCCCATGGTGCTCACCAAAGGCCACATAGTTGTCAATGGTGCAGACCCCAGCAGTGGTGGCCCCCAATGCTGTGGACCCCCCAAAAGACATCCAGATCCCTCAGACCCAGAGCAGTCATAAGCATCACACATCAAGACTCTGTCACAAAACACCCCAACATGCTTCCACCAAGTGAAGGTCTTTCGTTACCGAAGCTGGTCCATAAAGTCTGGAAAAGGTGACCGCCTCTTCCAATGTGCAGATGCATATGCAAGGCCACTAGAATCACAAAGTATAAAAGAAACATGATACCACCAAAGGAACATAGTAAACTTTCTGTAACTGACCCCAAAGAGATAAACTGCACAAGAAAGAATTCAAAAGAAATGTTCTAAAGATGCTCAAAGATCTCCAGAGAATACAGATAAATAACTTAATGAATTAGAAAAACATTATAAGAACAAAATGAGACGTTCAAGAGAGACAGAAAACAACCCTAGCCACAATAACCTCAAAAACAATAAAATACTTAGGAATAATTTAAGGAAATGAAAGATACATTGACTGAAACATGAAGACATTGATGAAAGAAATTGAATACACAAATAAATGGAAAAGCTATCCTAAGTTCATGGATTGAAAATGTTATTGTTAAAAAGTCGAGACTGCCTAAAGCCATCTATCTACAGGTTCTGTGTAATCTCCAGATTGTCAAGGGCTGAGAGGTGGAGAGAAGTAGGGAGAGACTGATGAAAGTGTATAAACTTTCAATTATAAGATGAGCAAATTCTGAAGATCTATGGTATGACTATAAGGGGGGCACTTGGCAGGATGAGCACTGGGTGTTATTCTGCATGTTGGCAAATTGAACACCAATAAAAAATAAATTTATTATTTAAAAAAATACCGTATTGTACAATTGGAAGTTTGCTATGACAATAGATCTTAAGTGTTGTCTCTCACACACACAAAAGGGCAACTATGTGAGGTGACTGATGTGTTAATCAACTTGAATGAGGGAATTCTTTCACAATGTATATGTATACCAAATCATCATATTCTACACTTTAAATATACAACAATTTTATTTATCAATTATACCTCAAAAAAGCTGGGAAAATAAGAAATTAAAAACCATCTAAACAAATGAAAAGACATCCTACGTTCATAGACTAAATGATTTAATATTGTTGAGATGGCAGTGCCCGACCCCCTCCCAAATTGGTCTACGGAATCAATCAATCCCCAACTGCCTTTTTACAAAAATAAACACAATGATTCCAAAATTTATATGGAATGGCAAGGAACCCTGGAATAGCCAAAAGAATCTTGAAAAGGAAAAATGAAGTTTGAGGTCTCATACTTATTAATTTCAATAGTTTCTACAAAGTGACAATAATCAAAACAGTATGGTACTGACATTAGCACAGATATACAAATCAAGGGATTAGAATTGGGAGTCTAGAAATAAACCTATGTATCTATGGTCAACTGATATTCAATAAAGGTGCCAAGATCATTCAATGAGGAAATAACAGTCTTTTAAACAAACAGTATTTAAGCAACAGGCAAAAGAATAAAGTTAAATTATTGCCTTGGACCACATAACAAACATCAATTCAACATGGATCAAATAGCTAAAACAATAAATTCCTAGAAGAATATATTGGGAATAAATCTTCATAACTTGGATGCAGCAATACATTCTTAGAACATCAAATAAAAATATAAATTGGCTTCATCAATCATAAATCAAAACCTTTTGTGTATCAAAGGATATAAAAAACTCATGAATGGAATATTTTCAAATTACATACCTGATAAGGGTTTCATATACTGAATATATATAAAGCACTCTAAAAACTCAACAACAAAATGACAAACCAACTAAATAATGAGAAAAAAAGATATAAAAAGACATTTCTCCAAAGAAATTACACAAATGGCCAAGAAGGACACAAAATGATGCTCAACATCACTAGTCATTAGGGAAATGCAAATTGAAACCATAATGAGATACCACTTAAATAAATAACAACTTTTTTAACAGAATAAAACAAGTTTTGGCAAGAACTTGGAAAACTGGAACCCTTACACACTGCTGGTAGGAATGTAAAATGGTAGAGCTGCTGTGAAATTTCGGCAGTTCCTAAAACAGTTAAACATATAATTACCATATGACCCTGCAATTCCACTCCTACGTATACACCCAACAGAATAGAAAAACATGTCCATTCAAAATCATGTAATGTTCACAGTAGCATTATTGGTGATAGTAAAAAAGTAGAAACACAAAATCTCATCAACTGATGAAAAGATAAACAAATGTGGTATATCCAAAAGTGGAATGAGGTACATAACAACACTCAAGAACCCTGAAAACATAACGTTAAGTAAAATAAGCCAAACACAAAAAGCCACATATTATATGATTCTATTTATGTAAAATACCTAGAATTGGCAAATCCATAGAGATAGAAAGATTAGTGGTAGCCAGAGACTACAGATATGAAGCAATAGCACAAGTGACTGTTCAGTGAGCACAGGATTTATTTTAAGGATAAACCATGTCCTAAACAAACAAAAACGTTCTGGAATTAGGTACTGGTAATGGTGGCACAACACCGTGAATGTAACAAAAGCCACACAGTTCTAATACTTTAAATGGCAGAAATGATAGATAAATGAATGAATGAATGAATGAATGGTAGGAATGGTTAATTTTTCCTCGTTGTAAAAAAAGAAAAACCCCATGAAATGGGTAAGAGGATTTTCCTATATCATAGCTGAGATTCACAAAGGTTAATTCACTTTACTACATTCAAATAAAACCAAAGCTGGGGTACCTTCCCAAAACCTTTTTTTTTTTTAAGAAAAAAAAAGATTATTTATTTAGGGGGCACCCGAGTGGCTCACTCAGTCCACTGAGCTCTGGACTGCTGGTTTCCTCTCAGGTCATGATCTCAGGGTCGTGAGGTTGGAGGCCCCCTCTAGCGCTCACACTCAGCAGGGAATCTGCTTGAGGGTCTCTCTCCCTCTCAAATAAATAAATAAATAAATCTCAAAAAAAAAAAAAAGATTGATTTCTTTCAGAGAGAGTGAGCATACGTGCGGGGGGAGGGGAACAGGAAGAGAAGGGAGAGAATCCCACGCACTGGGGTCCCCGTGGGGTGGGGCTCGCTCTCACAACCCCCAGACCGCGACAGGAACAGAAACCAAAACGAGGCCACTCAATCCCCTGGGCCACCCAGTTGCTCCCCAAAACCTTCCTAACCAATAAGCTACCACCAACAAACCTTCCTAACCAATAAGCTACCACAACAAAAAACAAACAAACAAACAAAAGATTAACAGTTAAAATTCAAACCCTAAGTCTCCAGTGGGTTCTCCTGTTTGTTGGTTTTGGGGGCTGTGTGGCCATATGGGTTTGGGGGCGTCAGCGCGCGCACAAGGAGGGGCTGGCCTGTGGGTGGAGCAGCCCCCCCGCCTCAGCCTCGGCACTTGGGGGAGGACGACCCGGGCCGGCTGGGTCAGGCCAGGACGAGCCCGGGGCAGACAGGTCCCACGCTCACCACTCGGGCCTCAAAACTGCCACACCTGCGCCTCAGCCTCCACCTCCGCCGCTCAGGTGCACGCGCGTGGTCCTCGCGAGACCAACCTCGCGTCCCAACGCCCTCCCCAACCGCCCACAACCGGTTGGCCGCCAGGGCGTCCAGGAGCGTGCTACCTGACGGCGGGAGGACCCAGAGCGCACCGCCTCAGCGCGGCTCCACACGCATGCGCCCAGCACACCGCCTCAGCGCGGCTCCACGCGCATGCGCCCGCACTCCCTCGAGTCCCCAGCTCCCCAGCCCATCCCTTCCTACCACCCAGGCAACGCCTGGAGGGGCCAGCCCCACTTCCCCAGTTCCCAACTGTTTCACTGCTTCCTCCTCCTGGCCCACCCCACAATTCCACACTTCTCCAACCACAGAGACTAGGAGAGGGGTGAGATGCTCACCTTGCCGACACCATTTAAGAGAAAGCCAACTCAGTAATCGAGATTAAAAATTGTTATTAATTTTTAATTTTCAAAATACAGAAATTAAATATAAAAGTGCCACGAGGTGCTCTATGGGAGGCTAACGCAAAAGGGAAAATCAGTCATCCTGACCCTGTTTTTATTTAAAATGTTGATATTTTTGTTCAATATGGATTTTTTTGGTGTTTTCATTTTTTCAATATTGCATCATTTAAAATATTTTTTTAAAAAAATCTTCAGTACTGTGTATTTTGAGTTCTGAATATGTCCCTTAAATTTGGCACTAAAAGTGAGGACCTTAGCCATTCTGTTTTCCTCATCCTAGTGACAGCTCAGCCCTACTGTCACCTTCAATATGGTAGTGGCAGAAAATCTAGAAAAGTACAAGTGGCCACCCCTGGGGTAGGTTTAGGGGGGCAGGCAGTTGGAGGAGATAGCAGGGAACTTCCAGAATTCCAGAAGCTGACTTGCCTTGTCCCAGGACAAAGCCTCAGGGGACAGGGAAAGAAGAGTTACACATGCAACTTGCTTACTGGCCCCCACATTTCTAATAAGTTTATTAATATTTTCTCTAATAAGTCATTATTACTAAGAGTACTTTCATTATTTTAATAATAAAAAATCAATAACACCTAATAATATGAACATGATATTTGTTAATAATGCTTATTAAATACTAACCTGCTAAACAACAAAATGATTTCAATTATGCCTCATCACAATTCTGGAAGGTTGGCTCTAATATTACTAATATTATCTGATTTTGCAGAAGAGGAAACAGGGTCAAAGTGGTGAAGTCTCTTTTACATCCAGCATGTACAAGCTGTATATCCAGCATGTACATTTCATCAAAAAAGGCATTAGAGGGATCCCTGGGTGGCGCAGCAGTTTGGCGCCTGCCTTTGGCCCAGGGCGCGATCCTGGAGACCCGGGATCGAATCCCACATCGGGCTCCCGGTGCATGGAGCCTGCTTCTCCCTCTGCCTGTGTCTCTGCCTCTCTCTCTCTCACTGTGTGCCTATCATAAATAAATAAAAAAAAAAAACTTAAAAAAAAAGACTTAAAAAAAAAAAAGGCATTAGAATGCCAATAAAACCTTCGAAACAAATTGGGATATTAGGATATCTGTTACAATGCATCACATGAATGAGTTAAAGTAGGAAAATATTACATAGTTGGCCCTTGAGCAATACAGGTTTGAAGTACACAGGTCCACTCCAGAATTTAAAAAATATATATAGTACAGTACTATAAATGTATTTTCTCTTCCTTATAATTTACTTAACATTTTCTTTTCTCTAGCTTGCTTTATTATAATAGAGTATATAAGACAAATTATATGTTAATTGGTATGTTTATGTTATGCTTATGTTACCAGGAAGGCTTCTGGTCAACAGTAGTTAATTAAGTTTTTGGGAGTCAAAAGTTTTTGGGAGCGGATTTTTGAAGGGGTATTTTGGTTGCTCCTAACCCCTGTGTTGTTCAAGGATCAACTGTAATCACTTTCATAAACCCATAAATGCATATAAAACTCTTAACAACCATTCCAGATGAAAGTTCTTTCTAAACGAGGCATAACAGGGTATTTGTTTCTATGTGACCCAACAGCATGCTATATCCCCCAGAGCCTCAGCCAAGTGATAATGACATCACAATTTCAACGACTCCTTCTACTGCTGGAATGTTTGGGGCAAGGAGGTGTTTGTTATACAACCCGATACCTGCTAAACCAGCTTCTAATCTAGATTCTAAATCATGTTCTACAGTTGGACATCAGACTTGTGCTGGTCACCTGGAACTCAGAACCAATAAGCCCCCCCTAAAACCATTGCTGCTACCTCCAGTCTGTGAGGGAGGAAGAAGGCTGCCCTACCCTTTTATGAGGACTTCTTCCAAAGGTGGTTACAGGCTTCTGAGCTCAAACCAGATCTTCATGTTTGGCAGCTTAAATTTTACTAGGGATCTGGGTAACCTTACCCAAAGCTATATAAGGAAAATGATTGTAAGTAATTCACAGACTCTATCTCTTAAATAGTTATGCATTTCTTTTTATGCAAATTAAAAATGACTAAAACAGCACATTAATCTCCAATCATATGCTAATTTGGCTTCTACTAAAACCAAAGAAGGTAATATAATTTTTAAGAAAATATATGAAGTAAATAATAAAAGAGACATCATGAGGTGTTAGAGCCTCCACAGAACCGGGCAGCTGGGCTGCTGGTATATGTGGTCACCTAAAAATTCCCTTCAACCGCTAGGTCATATAACTCTTGACTCCAGCCAGAGATATCGCATAACTCTCATTTTGTAAAGATTCCGAAGCCTCACAACCAGTGACTACCCTGTGTCATTGGCTCCAACAGAATTAATTCAATCAAGACCAATTTTCCGGGTGATACTTTACTAAGGACCTGGGTGATGCCACTCAAAGCTTTGTAAGGAAAATGATTTGAGGTGATTTGCCGACTAGTCTTATTCCTACAGGATTTTCTAGAAACAAATACAGGAGTTTTCTACTTAACCAAAGCTCAGTAATTTAATTAACAATGGAAACAAATGAACAAATGGTTCTTCTATCTCTTTTACTTAATATTTGGTTTTGATTTTCCCCCTCAAGAATAACAGACCAAACTCCTTATTTTCTTTATACCTCTATATTTGTAAACCCAATAAATAAGACTTAATAGTAATAACATAAGTTATGGTCCATAAATGTTTCTGTAATCCCAAGACTTGTGCTAAGTATATGACATACAATATATTGTGCTAAGACCTGTATTAAGTATAAAACAATTTATTTCATCGGTGCCAAGACTTGTTCTAAGTACATGACATACAATTTATTTCATTGGTAAATATTTTGACACTTCCTCATATACTGTCTTTTATTACAATGTGACTATTTCCTAAAAAATAAAATAAATTAATTAATTTAAAAAGCCTTACTCAGCTCCCAACCCAAATATCAAGGAAGTGACAACACAAGCACTCCAGCTTCCTTATCTGTCTCCCAGACTATATTTTTGCTCTTTTGTTTCATCCTATACGTTGGTGCAAGAATCATCTTTTTAAATAGTCAAAGTTTGGGGGCATATTACCTCTTCCCAAAGAATCACACTTCTTAGCCTCCTGATTCCAAGAAGCTTTCCCAGTTTTATCTTCTGGTGCTCCCAGACATCAGCCCCCTGTTCCAACTCAACCCTGTCTGGCAAGACACTGTTCCCAAGAACTAAACAACATTCCTCCATCCATAGGCTTCACCTGCGTGGAAGTACCCTCTTCTTCTCTGCCCTGTATCTCTTAACCTTTAGGAGTAGAGTTCTGGAGACTGACGTCAAGAGCAGATCCCAACTCTTCTGCTGATATGTTGGGTGACCTAGGACAAAGCCCTTCACCTCTCAGAGCCTCAAATGGCAGCACAGCTAAAAACATCTACCTACCACAGAGGTTGTTGTATCAGTCAGATGATGCACATAAATACATGGTGTGGTATCTGGTTCATAATAAAGATCAATAACCTCTCTGTTATCATTGTTGCTGTTACCATTAACTTTATGTTGGGGCTTGATTTTTTCCCCCATCCTTCATAAAACCTTTTTATCTAAGTGATCAACGTCAGAATGATCTCTTTTCTTTGAAGTATCAAACGCATTCATTTTTCCTATCTGATCTGACAGCTAGAATTTACTGCCCTGCACTGTTGGTTACCCTCCTGTGCACATACTGTCTTATTCCCTCCTCTCTAGAATAAACTCCTTGGGAAAAAAAAAGATCTAAGTCACCTTACTGCATTCTTAGGCATTTTGGCTCTTTGTGTGACTGAGGCCTTTACATCTTGTCCTGGGAGCTTCCCCCTTTTTAAAAGGTGTAGGTTAGTTGAGTTAATCTAGAACAGGGTGAGCTTAAAGCAAACGATAGTCTGGGATCTGGAGGTGGGAGTGGGAGTAGGAGGGAGGTTGAGATAAGAGAGACCAGACAGCGGCAGAATCGAAAAGAAATGTATTTTGTTTCCTGTTTGTTTTTAATAACTATCTTCTTTTGTCTAAGATCTCCTAGTAGCAGAAAAAAATTTAAGGAAAAAGGAGCCCTGCCACCTTTTGCACCCTATCACCCCAGCCTCCTCTTTCCGGGTAAGGACGACTAGTTAGACGCCTAAGCGCTTTGCAAGGAACGTGGCTCCAGCTAAGTATAGGAATTGTGAAAGTGGACCCAAGAATACTAACTCCACTGCAACCCTGGGGAAACCAAGGTGGAGGGGACCCAGCTCGGCCAACCGAGGCGGGGCGGGGGGAGCGGGGGCTGCGGTCGGCGGAGACCCGAGTTGCTCCGCCCCCTCAGCTGGGCGGCGACCAGTAGGCGGCACCGCCGCGCAGCGCGTTCATATAGGGCGCAGCCCCGGGAGTACGGATCGCTGAGCCCTACCTGAAATTAGAAGGTCGGTGGCGAGATGAGCTGGGCGCCAGCGTTCCTGAGCGCTGCCGAGGTGCAGGAGCACCTCCGCAGCTCCAGCCTGCTCATCCCGCCTCTGGAGGCGGCTCTGGCCAACTTCTCCAGCGGCCCCGACGGAGGGGTCATGCAGCCGGTGCGCACCGTGGTGCCGGTGGCCAAGCACAGGGGGTGAGTGAGGAAGGCCGGGGCTAAGGGCTGGAGGAACTGGAAAGGTGGAAAGGGAGGCATGCATGCGAAGGGAAGCAGCGGGGGAAAGGAAGAGAGAGCTTGCCTAATCATTGCTAGTAACAGCTGCCACCTAATATTTGCGCTCTCGGCCGTGCCAAGTGGATGCTTTTCAAGGGTTATCTTGCTTAATTCAACACATGCTCCATATGGGTAGGTGTTGATGGAATCATTTTACTGATGGGGAAAATGGAGACTCAGAGGTTAAGTGACTTACCTAAGGCTACATCGGTAGATAGTGGCAGAACTAGAATGGTTTTTCTCATCCAAAGCCAGACTGTCCAACATACTCTGCACTGCCTAAAGAAAGGGCAGAGGAGAGGCAGGGGGGCGGGAGGACACAGGAAAGAGAAAGGAAGGTCTATGGGGACTTGATCGCACACCCCAGTGTTGGTAGGAAGGGGTTGAAGCTACTCCCTCTCTCCTTGTAGTTTCCTGGGGGTCATGCCGGCCTACAGTGCTGCAGAGGACGCCCTGACCACCAAGTTGGTCACCTTCTACGAGGGCCACAGCACCACCTCCACGGTCCCCTCCCACCAGGCCACTGTGCTGCTCTTTGAGCCCAGCAATGGCTCCCTTCTGGCGGTGAGCAACTCCTTGCCCTGGGGTGAAGTGGGGCCCTGGGGCCTAGAGTTAGTGCCCAAAGTTAGCTCTCTGAGATAGCTGGGTGAAGTTTTAATTGTGACCACAGATGCCCCGTATGAATGATGATGTCTCTGGATCCAGCAATGATAGAGGTTATCTGTGACCATGTATCTGTTTCTAGGACTGCCTGAAGATGCATAATCCAGCACCAGAGCCCACTGCTACTTCAAGTGTGTGACAGACAGTGTGGAAGTAATAATCTCATCATTCATGTATATATGCTCTTGTCCTATACCAGTTGCTCCAATATACAGTTTGATCAAATCCAGTAGCCAAAGAAACATTTATTTAGTGAATCTCTATAATGTGGAAGATCTTTCTGTAGGAATGTCCTGTAATCCCTGGGAGTCTTTTCTGACAGATACACAGTAACCTGTTTTAACATTTAATGATATCAAAATACAGCAGTAGCTCACTTACTGAGCACTTTGTATGTGTCAGGCGTGGTTCTGAACACTTTACATGTATTAATTTTCTTAATACTTAGAACCACTCTTTGAGGTAAGTAGTAGTAGTATGCCCATTTTACAGATGAGGAAACTGAGTTGTAGAGCACCAATGCCCTATCTTATGCAGATTTACATAACTAATAAGTGTATGGCTAGACTTCAGACCTACTCGGTGTAAGTCCACGGTCTTTGGTTTTTTGGAGACTATGTCTACTGCCTTTCCAACTGCCACTTAGCATTTACCATGTGCCCGAAAAGAGAAATTGATCTCAATTATGACAACATTCCTCCATGGGAGTTTTTATTTTCACACACACCCTCCCTCCCAATTTCTGTTGGGGTCCCTGAGCCTCAGAGTAGTAGAGTCACTTTGCTTGAGGTCACACAGCTGGTTAGTGAGTGAAAGGCCTAGGGAATCATTGCGAGATCTTTCTGACTAGGGAACCAATATTCTTTACTTATGTGCTCTGTGCCCTGTGCCCTGCAAGCTGGCTCTGAGACCATGCAGTTGAGTTGTTATCAGGGACAAATGCTTCATTCCTCCCAAACCTCCTCTGGATCTTTAAATCCTCTTCCCCTGATTTCAGGCTCCCCAAGGAACCTGACTGTAACATTACTCCTCTGAAAAGACTGTCTAGCTCTTCCCAACATACACTTATTCAAAGGAGACGACATTTGTGCTACCTACCAATGGTGGTTCCCCAGCAAAGTGGAACCAGCTCAGGCTTTTAAATGAAACGACAAGACCTTAGATCCTTTCTGAATCTGCTCAGTAAAAAGCAATTCACTTCCTTGTCTGTAAAATGAGAATACTCATGCTACCTGGTAAGGTCAACTAAGATGAATAACTTAAAAACAGGAGAATGGTCAAAGGATGGTGGTTATTTTTAGCTAGATGTAATTCAGAATCACCTGGGGAGCTTTTGAAAACAAGGATGTCTGGGTTCCTCCCTTAGGGATGCAGATTAGTTAATGCATCTGGGCGTTGGTATCTTCAGAAAGCTCCCCACGGGTATGGCAGGAGTGGAGAGCCATTGAGATAGAATTTCTTGGCTCTGGCACAGATATCAAATGACTTGCTCTAATTCTTCAAATTTATCTGTCATTTGGTATTTTGAGAGACCCAGGACAAGAAAAGAAAATGGGCAATCCATGAGGGCTCATTGGGCACAAGATTGTGTACGTTTATGTGAGTGCTTTTAACCCTTACAAAAACCCTCTGAATGGTTGGCATTATCTTTGTTTTTACAGGTGAGAAAAACGGTCCTTAGAGATTAAGATATCTCCTCAAAGTTGCATTTCTCATTAAGTGGAAGAATTAGATCCAGATTTGATAGCAAGCCTATGCTCTTTATAGGATACTATGATGCCTCCTAGGGCTGCCCTTTCTGAGCTACTTCTTTACTCTTAAAGAAGTGCCCCTGGCTCATTGTCTCTCCTTCCCTCCAAGGTCATGGATGGAAATGTCATAACCGCCAAGAGAACAGCTGCAGTTTCTGCCATCGCCACCAAGGTAAGACTAGTGCTAGGCTGTGCTGTTAAGGTTTGCTGGAGAGTGGGGTCAGGTGTCTCTGGCTTGAAAGCTTAAGGGAGAAGTGAGGAACTTATTTTGGTATTCCTTTGGACATAGCTAGAACCCCATATCCCAAATGTGGGATGTCAGGTGAGCACAGTGATTCACGAAATTATTAGCTACCATTTAATGAGGACTACCAGATTCTAGGTACCCTACATACATTATTCCTGATCTTCATATCAACCTTGCAAAGTATATATGAATATCTCCATTTGCCAGGTTTAGGGAATGTGGCTCAGAGAGGTTATGTGAGTTGCCGAAGATTGCACAGTTACTAAGCAACAGAGCAAGAATTTAAAATGTGACTTCTATGACTCCTAGGACTGCTTTCTGGCCCCTGTACCACACTGCTCCTGGTAAATCGGTGTAATTGCTCCATAGGCCAAAGCCAAGAAAATGAGGAGATCTGAGCAGACTCATGTATTCATTCAGCTAGGCCCTACCTGAGGCCCTACCATGTGTCGAGTGCTGTTCTAAATGTCAGGGATATGGCAGTGAAAAAAAACAGAGTGGCACACACATAGGAGGTTAGAGAATAAACAAGATGAAATTGATTTGCTAAGAAAATAATTAACCAAAAACAAATCCCTTTGAGTTTAATAATATACTAGGATTTGCTTTTAAAAAAAAAATCCTACTACCAGCAGAAAGCAGTGTGCTGGATGAAAATAAAGCAGAATCGAGAATATTAGGGAGGGGTAACCTTCCAAATTATCAGGGAAAATCTCACCTACCAAGAAGGTGACATTTGAATAAAGACTGAAGAAGTGAGTGAGAAGGGGGAAAGGGGGAACTCTCTAGGGGGAAGGGAAAGCACATGAAAGGGGTGATGATGTTCCCAAGCAGTGTCAGAGCATCCTACAAGAAAAACAGTATTTTTAGAGGTTAGGGTTAAGAGGAGGCTTGGAAAACTAGGTGTCTTCACATGAAATGGAGAAGTACAAGGTCTGCTGACACTAGTTTATGATGCCTTGGCATCAAGGAAGTGTGGGATCTGGGGAGCAGCAGAGACCAGGTGTTCAGACTGCGAGAGTGTTAAGATATTCGAAACACAGGATAGGGAAGGAGGAATGTGAGGATGAATCTGGTAATCCGTGTGGGAAGGGGGCAGACTACAGCACACGAACTAGTTTTTTGAATTATGTCCAGACTCAACTCAGACTGAAATAATCAAGGGACTCCTTGAGATATATTTGTTCTCTGGTACAGTACTGCCTTACATTCTTTTGTAAAGGTCTTTTCAACATAATTTCCCACCCGTTGTCTTGACACATCTTTGGGTTTCTGTGAGGAACGCAAAGAACGTACTATTGGCCTCCTTTCACATGGAAGGAGATGGAGACTAGGGCTTCCAGAAGTCGGGTAGCCCATGTAGCTGGAGGTCTTCTGAGGCCACCTGGTCTCTTGGCCCAAGTCTGTGGTTTTTCATCCCTGCTATGCAGCAGCATCACCTGGGGAATATTTTTAAAAATTCAGACCCCCAAACCACTGATCTGAAATCACTGAGGGTAGGGCCCAAGAAACTAGTTATTTTTTTCAATAGTCTCTGGTTAAGTCTGATGATCAACCAGGTTTGGAAACCAAACTCTTATAGCATCCAATTACACTTTGCTTTTTTGTATTGATAAAAATCTGCACTCCCACAAGAGCTGAGCATCATTAAGAAGATGCTTCAGAGCTTAAGCTGAAATGTCACAGCTTTATGCCCAGGGGTGCAGATGGGTTATTTCAATAAGGAACAAAGAGCCTATTATACTTTTTGCCCTGGAATAGAGAATATTTTCTTTTCTACCACTTCTCGTCCATTTAGGGCTTCAGGGAGGAGAATGAGAAGTTTTCGGCTCTGACAGTCACTATAACTCCTCTGCATTTGGGTTGCACATAACCTGAGTTGAGGACGCTCACATGCCTTAGCAAAGTGATTGTATATATCAGGGTTTATCCCTGGCATGCATTTATTCAACAAATATTTAAGGGTCTACCAGGGGCCAGATCTAGTGCTTGGCCTGCAGCATAGAATGGTGAGCAAAACCAGACAACAGTACCTGCTATCATGGAACAGAGTGTCCATTTGGGAAAACAGATGTTAACCCAAAGATCATACCAATAAATGTAAAACCGCAACCCTGAAAAATACATTGAATGCAAGAGATGAAGTGCTGTGAGAGTGTATAACAGAGGGTCTGTGGGACTTGGGATGGCTTTTCCTGTATAAAGGATATCTGAGCAGAAATTTGTAGCGGGAATTACTTGTGAGGGACAGAAAGGAAAGTATTCCATGAAGAGGAAAGAACTTGTGCAAAGGCCCTGTGGTTGATGGAAGCACATGTGCTTGGGAACCCACAAAGAAGGTGGTATGGCTGAAGGACAAGAAGTGCAGGGGAGCATGGCCTGAGAGGGGGCTGGGTAAGATGGCAGGGGTAGACTACACAGTGCTGTTCATTAGCAAATGCAGATGAAACACACTTTCAAACTCTACCTAAGAAACCTAGCAGATTCGTATACCTGCTTTTAATTATCTGCGTGCTTTGGAAAAAGAATGAAGTACCACTAGTCCTATTATTTTTTAGTAAGTCTTATAAATGTTATACTATTTAGGGAGAGGGATGCCAATTGTGACATTACCAAGGCAACAAATTATCAAGATAACCAATCAGAATTAGAGATTTAGTTTCAGAAGTGGAAGGTTACTTTTAGAGGACACCGCAAGAATTTCTGCAGCCCAGTACACTTCTAAGAATAGATTCATATTAACTGAGGACAGAAAAAAAAATTGATTTAGTTTAGGAAAAAATCACCTAATTCTCCTTGTTGGCTAAGAGCATAAGATTGCTTGTTTTGTGGATAAAACTTTTCAAGTCAGATACCTTGAACAATAGTTTATGGCACAAAATGGTATCTCTCCTTCTGTAGCTAAAGCAGAGATGAACATTTGCTCATACTTCTAAGACTCCTTTTTTGCTACTAATTAATAATTCAAGAGACTGTCACTTTTAAGATTACATTTCAGAAATACAGTAGTTAAGATTGTAAGAAAGAGCAGGCCCAAGGGACTCAGATTTTACTAAATGAAATAGAGAAAGGGCAAAAGAAGGTCTTATTTAATATGAATGGCTTGAGGGGCAAGTGATGTCCTCTATACCAGTAGTTCCCAACCCAGAATGATTTTGCCTCCTACCCCCACCCCCAAGGACATTTAGCAATATCTGGAGACATTTTTGGTTGTCAAAATTAGGGGAGGTAGGTGATGCTTCATCTAATGGATAGAGGCAGGGCTGCTGCTAAACATCCTGTGCATTCACAGGATAGTCCACCCACCAACTCGGGCAATAAAGAATTATCCAGCCCAAATGTCAGTAGTAGGACATTAGAGGTTCCCAGTCAGTGGAACCAGTCAGGTTCTCAGACAGTGCTGAGGTTCAGGAACCCACTTTATATCTTATACAAAACAGTGGATAGGTGCCAAATCCGTGCAAATAAGACAGTCTCTGTCCTCATGGGCATACAGACCATTACAAGAAAATAAATCACAGGATCCCTTGGTGTCTCAGCAGTTTGGCACCTGCCTTTGGCTCAGGGCATGATCCTGGAGTCCCGGGATCGAGTCTTGCATCAAGCTCCCTGCATGGAGCCTGCTTCTCCCTCTGCCTGTGTCTCTGCCCCCCTCTCTCTGTGTCTCTCATGAATAAATAAACAAAATCTTTAAATCTTTAAAGAAAAGAGGGTAGCCCTGGTGGCTCAGCGGTTTAGTGCCACCTTCAGCCCAGGGCCTGATCCTGGAGATCCGGGATCCAGTCTCACGTCGGGCTCCCTGCATGGAGCCTGCTTCTCCCTCTGCCTGTGTCTCTGCCTCTCTCTCTCTCTCTCTCTCTCTCTCTCGAATAAATAAATAAAATCTTTAAAAAATAAAGGAAAAGAAAAGAAATCTGTAAACAAATAAGTACTGTGAAGTGGTGACTTCTCACTTGACCTCCTGGAGAGGTGACACTTGATATGAGTTGGTCGTAGAACCCCAGTCCCAAACAGACACACATACATCCCCAGCAGCTGCCACAATTGCTCTACATTACTCTCTAAAGGAAGATGGAGGCTGAGAAAGGATCAAAAGTGGGCTCAGAAAATATAGCTGAGAACCTTGAGTAACAAGGGCCCATGGATTCTAGGTAGCTCTTAGAAGTAACTCAGAGCTCTGAGAGGTGGATGTGGCTTCTCATGTCCCCAAGGTAGGTTTGGCTTCTCATGTCCCCAAGACAGAGTAGCACAGGAAAGAGAATGTGGGCTTTGGAGAGTGAAAGATGTGGTTTTGGAGCTCCATCGTACCATTTCATAGTTGTAGGACTCTGAGCAAGTTACTTAACCTCTCTGGACCCCAATTTCTTCATCTGGAAGAAGAGGATAAAAGTAGGAGTGCCTAGTTCACAGGGTCATTGGTTGGACTAAATGAGATCATGAGGCTATAAAGCATTGGCATATATTAGTGCTCAGTGAAGGTTCCCTCCTCCTCTCTGCACTCTGTAGAGGGGAAACTGAAACACAAAATGATATCTCCTTCATTTCCTGAGAGATAGTGAGGAGCTGAAGATAGGGTAGAAGACACCTGATATTCAAACCATGGCTGCTGTCTCTCCCTTGACCTTTGCCACCTTGTTTCTCTCAAATAGTTTTTGAAACCACCCAGCAGTGAAGTGCTGTGCATCCTGGGGGCTGGGGTCCAGGCCTACAGCCACTACGAGGTCTTCACAGAGCAGTTCTTCTTTAAGGAGGTAAGTCCAGGGAAGGTTGGGGGAGAAGACAGGAGGGAGCAGTCAGGGGCATTTATCTATACTCCTTCACTGCAACGATGTGGGCTATTCTAAAATAGTTAGGTTGAGAGTCAGATCTAGACCATTCTTTTAATGACTTGCCCAGAAGTCCTGTTGGAGGCAAAGAGACGTGAATCACCTGTCTCTAGTTTCTTTATTCCTAGGGTATGCCAGAGGACATAGCAAGCCTATGCAGTTAAAGGATTATATTATATCCATTATATATACATTCAGTTTTCCTTTGGGTCCCTCTCCATGCTTCTCCTAGGAGAATCTGGGGGTCTTTCGGTATTGAGGGGTATGGACCCACAAAGTCAGAACCAGGCCCAGAAGGCAAGAGGCCCAGCACCCTGTTTCTACAGCCTGGGTGTTGGTCCATCTTTCCCCAGTCATGACTCCCACTTCTGATGGAACCATTTGATGCTACTTTTATTTTTTGTACGTGTGAGAGGGATAGGGAAGATTTTAAAATGACATTTTTTATTCTTACCTTTTAAAAGATTTTAAAAATTTATTTGAGAGAGAGAGCATGAGTTGTTGGAGGAGCAGAGGGAGAGGGAAAAGCAGGGAGCCAAACTCAGGGGCTCATTCCCAGGACCCTGAGATCATGACCTAGCCAAAGGAAGTTACTTAACAGACTGAGCCACTCAGCTGCCACAATATGACATTTTTAAAAAAGATTTATTTACTTATTTGAGAGAGAGAGAGAATGTGGGCAGGGAAGGACAGAGGGAGAGAGGAGTCTTCAAACAGACTCCCCGCTGAGTGCAAGCCTGATGCAGGGCTCAATCCCACAACCCTGAGATCGTGATCTAAGCCGAAATCAAGATTTGGCTGCTAAACCAACTGAGCCACCCAGATGCCCCTTAAAATATGACTTTTTAATGATAATAAATAATACCTCTGCTCTGGCAAATGTAGACTACAAGGAAGAAAAAAAAAAGTACCTTTTATCTGTTTTCAATAATAAGCAGTTCACACTTTCCAATCCTTTCATTAGCTATTCATAAAGTAATTTCTATCATGTTAGATATACCCAGTTGTATATCCTGTCTTTTCATGAAATGTTCTAACACCATCACTTTTCAGATTACCTATCTTTTGTATCCTATTTGCATAATTTTTTATCAAGGAAGGTGCAATGCGTAGCCATTCTCTTTTGACTGGGTATCCTATATTGTTTCTTACCTTGGTTGATGAACTTACTTAAACATAACATTTACTTCTGTATTTCTTATGTTTCCTTGTGAGAGATTCTTCAGGCCTTGTTTTCATTTGAAGGTTGACAACCTCCACTCCACACGTGGAAGTCTGCTAAGCAGGCTGGCGAGTCCCCACCTCGTGGTGGGGCTAATGACCCTACTCCCACCAGCATCTGCCAGAATTTTAACTATAGCTACGACTCTTGACTTTTTCATCCCTTACACAGTTCACTTCTCCAACACTTCTCATTTTCAACCCCCTACATACCCTTCACAGATCAGGTTACTCTATCAGTTACTCTATGCACGGCACTGCCATAGAATCCCACATCTGCTATGAGTCCTTTACAGCGTCTCAAACACAAAGTGGGAGTATCATGTTCACTGTACCCACTTATCATGTGAATTTCATAGAGATGAAAACTTAGGCTGCATGAGGTTAAGTCATTTCAAGAGTGAGGAGAAGGTGACAGAGTGAGGATTGATTCCAAGCCTGCCTAGCTCCAGAGCTCGCTCTGCTATTAAGTTATATAGTAATATCTATTAAGCTATAGAGGCTAGGTATCCCTGGCTAGAACCGGAAAACTGCCTCCACTTCTTGCAAGGAGAAAGGAGTAGAGGAAGGTCATTTTCAAATATTTGGTCAGGTGTCTTCCCTGATTAATGCTGTACCCTTGATCAAATGCTCTTTCTCCATAGGGGGTGATTTAAACAACCACAGCCCTTACCCCAGAGTGGTTCAGCTTTCCCCTGGTACCCCTGGGCTTGATGAAACATAAACAGTCAAACAATCATGGCACCAATGTCCTTCTTGTTACCCTTCAATGAAGGTGAGGATATGGAACCGCACCAAAGAAAATGCAGAGAAGTTTGCAGACACAGTTCAAGGAGAAGTACAGGTCTGTTCATCAGTCCAGGAGGCTGTGACGGGTGCAGATGTGATCATCACAGTCACCATGGCAACAGAGCCCATTTTGTTTGGTGAATGGGTGAAGCCGGGGGCTCATATCAATGGTAAGCAGAGTAACTCCATAAACCACGGGTAGGCAGTGGCCAGAGTTGTCCCTAGGCTGGACCGAACAGCTGCATCTGCAGTGATGTTTTACTCATGCAGAATGAGCAGGCCTTTTAAGGTCCTCAGAAACATGTGAGCCCTGAAAAACAATATTCACTCAAAAATATGAAACAGAAGTCACAAACCTGAAACCTATAATAAATTTAATTAAAGTTCTATAAAATGTAGCATTATGACACATGGTCAGTCACAGCTAAGTTCTTAAATGTAATGAAATTTAAATCACAAAAGCTAAATGATTCATTCTTTCTTAATGATACTTAGACTAACTCCCCCCCAGTTTTTTTTAATTGTAGCACAAAAGACATTCAATGTGCCATGTGGATGCTCTTTAATATGTGTGATCGGATATGTGGGACTCCAAACATAAGAGTTCCTGGGCTTCTGAAGACTCCCAAATGGCTCTGGAGGTTTTAGCAAGAGCTAGTCTATATTGAATACTTACTACTGCAGATGCTGTTCTAAATTCTTGATTTGTATTCAATCAGTCTTTACGACAACCTTATGAGGTAGGAGCTATTATTATCACAACCCTCATTTTATAGGTGGGTAAACCAAGGCATGGAGAAATCAAGTAACTTGCCCAAAGTTAGAAGTCTTTAGAGATAGAGCTGGGATTTGAACTGGGGTGATCTACCCTCAGAGCCCAAGCTCTTAACTTATGTTCTATATTATCTTCCAATAAGAAGACTGGAATCTGGTGATTGAGCAGCCAAATACTAGGGATTTAAACATGTTCTCAGTGCCCTGTGTTTTAGTGACAAGCACATGGTGTGAACTCAAAAGCTAAGAATTCTGTACACATTGGCAGATGAACAGGCAGTAGCCAAGTGTCATGATTATGCATCCACTCACAAATGTGTATTGAATGCCTACCATGTGCCAGGCACTGTTCTAGATGCTGAGCAGGCCAAAATAAACCAGCACTCAAGGTCATTGCTTTCCTGGTGCTCACATTCTAGGGAGGGGAAATAGGTAACAAACAGGTAAATAAATAGATGAGCTGATGGTTCCAGCTAAAGATTAAGTTCTGTGGAGGAGACAAAAGTGTGGCATGTCTGAGGAATGGGCCAAAGCCAAGTGAAGCTCTCAGCCTGTGTGGGTGGTGTTATGATGTGGGTCCAGGGGGTAGATAGGCAAGAGATGGGTCAGTTCTGGATTTATGGACAGTAACACCACTTCTGGAAGGACTTTGGAAATCAAGAGAAACTGGTTCTTGGTGAAATGGATATTGCTCAATCTTCAGCAAGACAAGCTTGATTTTTTTTTAACCCTAAAGCAGCATGTATTTATTATCATGCAGTTTCTATGGTTTCGGGAGTCTGGACATGGGTCAGCTGGGTCCTCTGCTCACACAAGGAGGAAATCAAGGTGTTGTCCAAGCTGCTATCTCATCTAGAGCTCAAAGCCCTCTTCCAGGCTCAGGTGGTTGTGGCAGATTCTTTACATTGTAGGACAGGAGTGCCTGTTTCCTTAGGGCGACTCTCAACTTCTAGAGGCAACCCACCTTCCTTGTAATGTGGATGCTCCATCTTCAAAGCCAACAATAGAGAATCTCTCTCACACTGTGAATCCCCAGGAAGGGCTGTCTTGATTTTGAGGCAAGATGTCTCTTCTATTTCCCTAGCCTAAAGGCAAAATTGGTTTGTATGTTTATAGAGGCATCAAATATACTTCAGAGAAGTATGTTGCAAGTGCAGTTGACAGGGAAATACCAACAATAGATTTCCCTTACTTTGCAGCTTAGCTTAGAGATAGACCCAATTCCACCCTCCCCTGCACTTCCCTCATCCTGCCTGCGTACCCACCCCAGCTGGGGTCTGACCCTCACCCATTCTTGCTCCACTGAAGCAAGGCCAGCACCCATTCTGAGTCAGACCCCCTCCCTTTGCTGCCTGGCCCACCTCCATCTCCCTAAGTAGCCTCACACAACCCTTTGAGAACTCACCCTGCTCAGAAGAACTGGGGCAGGAGAGGGTGGGGGTTGTGGGGAGACACAAGGGCAATGAGAAGAGGTGGCTTGAGAAGCTAGGGTTTTTCCCACCAGCTTATGATTTATTTACAAGCTTCATTTAGTTTGTGCTTTTGTTCTATAGAACTCGCCCACACAAATGACCTCCAAGAAGGACATTTTTCCACCACTCTCGTTGAAATTAGAGTGAGGGGGACAACAGCAGGAGAGGGGGCAAGTAAAGAAAACTGGACACAGTGTGAGAAGGCATATAAATGCTGCCCTATGTTGGGCTAAGGCTTTATAATGGTTTCCAAAGACTAGCTGGCCATGGGCTGGATCCAGCCAGCAGATGTGTTTTGTTTGGACCATAGTATGCTCCAAAAATCAAGAAATAACACATGCAAATAGATTTCCTGCTTCTCTTTAAAAAGAAGAAAAATGAGGGGGAAGAGGAGAATATCTAACAGCAGCCCTGCATTCTCACATGGCCACAATTAGCTGGAGCTGAAGGATGATTGCTGTCTTTACAAGGGCCTGCTTTCTTCTGTGTACTTGGGCCTTTACCATGTCCAACCCAGTCCCTCTGACCAGCTTTGTTCCTGTTCATTACCTGCCTGGCCCTGCAGGCATTTGATGGCAGCTTCTGCATTATCTCACATGCCAGTGCCAGGAGGCATGATTCCTTGGATTCTTCATTATGCTCCTGGGCTCTGCAAAGGATGTGAAATCTTGGTGCCAGCATGGAGCCAGTTTCCTCTTTATTGGGGCTTCTCCATTTCCCTGGCCCTGAGCTCTTTTGTCATGAGTTAAGAGAGAAATGATTGAGGGTGAGGAATGAGAATGATTCAAAAGCAAGCAAATTGACAGATGATGGAGGAGTGCAGGGTATGAATAAGCTGTTAAGTGATGTCTCTGTTCCAAGGCTCTTATGAAGAAGTTGCTGCCCCAGATAAATGGAAGAAGTATGAAAGGCATGGCTCGCTCAGAGCCAGGAGGTATACTTATTAGATACATAAAACCGTGGTGAGCACCTTCACTTCTTGGATCCTCTGTGCATATTTTAAGTGGGAATCAGACATGAAGTGTACTTGTGAGGACTATAAATAATACGTGTGAAACATCCCACAGCTAGTAGGCAACCAATAAATGCTGAGTTGCCTCAAAATCTTTTAGAAAGATCTTGATATGAAATGCAAAAAAAGAAAAAAAAAAAAGACCGGCATTATTCTTATTGATGAGTGTTTATTCTTGCTGATTGGGAGGGGTTGGCACTGGGAAATAAGGAATCCCAAATCTGAATGTTCCTGTGTATCGTATGTCACTTCCTTTTCCCCTACCCCTCTTCTATTCTTTGACATAGTAGTGTCCCTTGCTGCTAGTTCTGAGCTCAGGGTATGTTTTGCTATCTCTCAGCCATCGGAGCCAGCAGACCCGACTGGAGAGAGCTGGATGATGAGCTGATGAAACAGGCTGTGCTGTATGTGGACTCCCAGGAGGCTGCTCTGAAAGAGTCTGGAGATGTCCTATTGTCAGGGGTGAGCCTCTTTTCCCGGTGGGCTGCTGTCCAGCTGGTTTCACTGGGATCCCAAGGTTTCATTAACCTCCCCTTCCATTTGGACAGCCCCAGACCTCAGTCACACCCCAGACCTCAGTCACCCCCACTTCTTTGGGGGGGGTGTGTGTGTGTGACAGCTCCTAAACATCTCTCAACCCTATCTAATCCCCTCTGAAGTAATGTGGCCATTATGGTAGTGACATGTGTTTTCCTGTCCCCTTTGCCTGGAGAGAGCAGCCTGATGGATTTTTCCATCAGATCAAGCTGTCTTACAAGGCAGTAAGGTTGGGAGATAAGTGCCTGAAAACCTTTCCAATGTGGCCAACAAAATAGGACTGGAGTTGGTCACTTTTGGCCGTATTCTTTTGTAATCAGAGCATAGGAAAAAAAGAGAGCTGCCAAAATGGGTGCCTCCACCCAGACCCACCCCCCGGCCTCCAGTTCCCCCGCGTGGCCCACTCCGAGGCCCTCTTCCTCAATAATTTCTAATTCTCTCACCTCCTGTTCTATCTTCCTAATATCTTTTCAATTCCTTGGACCAATCAGATTTGCTGTAGCTCCCTAGAGCTAAGGCACTAATCCCTCTCAGGTCTTTTTTTTTTTTTAGTGTAATTTTCACAGGAGGTTTTATTATTGTTTCTGTGTTGGTCCTAAGTGTTTTTGCAAATGCACAGAGAAAATAAAACTAAACTCCTTGTTAAAAACAAAAAAAACAAAAAAACAAAACAAAAAAAAAAACATGCTTATTTCCTCACTGACCTATTGTCTTGGCTGGACATTCCCCTGGTCACAAACTTATATCTCTGCATTCATGGTAACACAAAGGCAGATGCTATGCAAAAAAAAAAAAAAAAATTTATTTTGTTTATTTATTTATTTACTTAATGAGGGAAGCCATTTTATAAATGGCCTTATGTCAGGTTTTTCCCTTACCTGGTTCTCGATGCCCTCCCTGCCCTGCCTCAGGAGCTGGCTGGAGTGGACATTGGCTCCATGGCCTGGGTCAGTGTATGTTCATTTCACAGGCCGAGATCTTCGCTGAGCTGGGAGAAGTAGTGAAGGGAGTGAAGCCAGCACACTGTGACAAGACAACAGTGTTCAAGTCTTTGGGTAAGGACTATAGCTCCCAGGGCACACATCCAACCAGAGCACAAGGCAGGTTAGCCCATTGGTGGAAAGAGGAATGAGTCACTGGACTCCATACATGAGTCATGAAATCCATCACTTGGGTCAGTTATTCACACAATGATTCACTCATCATTCACACTTGGTCAGGCTCATAGAATAGTGGGTAAGCCCATGAACTCTAGAACTGGGTGGTCCTGGGTTGGCTTCCCTTCTGTGCCAGTCCCTGGATATGCGTCCTTGGGAAGGGACCTCACCTGTCTGAGCCACAGTTTCTTCATCACCTGTTATCGCCAGTGTTTTTGAGAATTCAGTGACATGTGTGTGTGTGTGTGTGTGTGTGTGTAAAACAATTTGCACATAGCAAGTATCAGCAATAAATCATTTACACTTCGAGCTAAATAAAAGTTGGAAGAATCAAATAAGATTAAAAACAGGGAGGAAGGCAAACCATAGGAGACTCTTAACTATAGGAAACAAACTGGAATTTGCTGGAAGGGAGGTGGGTGGGGTGATAGGGTAACTGGGTGATGTGCATTAAGGAGGGCATGTGATGTAGTTAACACTGGGGGTTATATACAACTGATGAATCACTAAATTCTACCCTGAAGTTAATAATATACTGTATGTTAACTAACTTGAATTTAAATAAAACCAAAAAAGTAATAATAAGGTAAATGAAAGTCAGAAGAAGGTATCCTTCAGGGGATAAAGATGTTGTAAGACAGGGAGCTTAAGGGAAATGGCAAGGAGACCCACCAAGAGATCCATGCGGGAAGTATAACTGGAGACCCCTTTTTTTTCCTTCCTTCCCTATGCTTCTACTTGCTAATTTGAGAAGGGCTTCCATGGGGAGCCCCATTACCACCAGACTTGTGCAGGCAGAAGTACAACCAGGGACGGGCTCCCAGTAGCCAATCTGCTCCTCTTCCCAGCAACTACACCCTACCAGGTCTAAAGAAATGACACACATGGTAATAGAACTGATAGTCAGTTAATACACCTAAAATACTGATACACTCCCAAACTGGTTGATAAATAGTTGCTGCCCTGAGCCCCTCACAATTGTCCTCTGCCCCTCTCTCAAGATCTTTTCTATTTCCTATGATCAAGCACACAAAGCTCTCATGCTTGGGAGAACATTAAGAGGGCTCTGACCACCTAGCATTCTTGCCAGTCAGTATCTGTGCCTTGGTGGTTTTTAAATATTTTAAAAGTCTCTCATGCACAGAGAGATAGGCAAAGGCAATATAAACTTTACCCAATGCCTGGTTCAAAGACATTATACTGATCCAGTTGTGACAAAATTTCAAGTTCAGAGCAGATCAGAAGTCAGCAACCCCTTCAGAAGACGATACTACAGAAGTCTGTTCCACCCTCTTAAGCAATGTTTGTTTTCTTGCTTTGGAGATTGGTTTATCGGCACATCTTTTCATCTAGCAGATGCATATTAAACATCTCCTATGTATCAGACTGTACTGGGTACAGTGGTGACTACAAGAATTAATAAATCAGCCCCTGTCCTTTGAGAACATACACCCAATGAGGTTGAGTTATGTATCCAAAACAACAAGATAAATGGAGTTGCTGAAGGATGCAGGGTTTGGACTAGACTGAGGGTCAACAAATGATAGCCTGTGGGCCATACTAAGCCCACTACCTGTTTTTGTCCTGCCTCCAAACTAGGGATGGTTTCTAATTAAATGACTAGGGGAAAAAAAAGAATATTTTATGACAAATGAAAATGATATGAAATTCAAACTTCAGTGTCCATAAAGAAAGTTTTATTGGAACGTGGCCAGGCTTATTTCTTTACCTATCCTATGACTGCTTTTGCACTAAAAGGGCTGAGTTCATCGCAAGAGACCATAGGGCTTGCAAAGCCTAAATATTTTCCATCTGGCCCTTCACAGAAAGGTTTATGACCCGTGAACTAAACTTTGAAAGAAACTCAAAATGTGTTTGGTGGGCATTTCTCACTTAGTATCTTGTCCCCGCCCCACTCTGTCCTTCGCAGACCTTCCAAGCCTACACTCACCTCGGGTATCATTCTGTGTTACCCTGATGAGCATTAGCAGCACAGACAATGTTTTCAAAAACTGCCAGTCACAGGGTCTGGGCTGTTCCAGGAAAAGTTGTTCTGACAAAAACTGAACGACATTTCTGTCTGTTCCAGGAATGGCGGTGGAAGACATGGTTGCAGCCAAACTAGTGTACGATTCCTGGTCATCTGGTAAATAAAACAAAGGATCTTTGCATTGAAGTAGATGTTACAGATCAAGGGATGCTGTTACCAGCTGTTTCATGATTTCTAGATCAAATGAGGGAGTCCAGTGCCTAGTGAGCTATATAGTTTTGAGCTTATCATGTCTTACCTTAACTAATGAGATCCCCATTTGTGTGTGTAGTTGGAAAGCAAAACTAGGTGGCCATTTCTTCTGTTATACCAGATTATAGCAAATGTCCTTTCCCTATATTTCACTGCATTTTTGTAATTCCTTGAAATAAAGCATTTTCCAATTCTGCACTTCTTGCTTTGGTCATTTCTATGCTTCATGGCAAAGAAAGTGAGGGGATCATGTGCTTCCATCACTTCCTGGGGAGTTCCAAGGACTATCATTTATTTTTATTTTTTAAATTAGCATACAATTCATGTACCATAAAATTTACCAGTTTACACAATTCAGTGATTTTTAGCATGTTTACAGGGTGCAACCTGTAATCACTACTGTCTAATTCCAGAACATTTCATCACCCCCAAAAAAGAATCCTGGTACTCATTAGCAGTCATTCCCCTTTCTTTCTTCTTCCCAGCCCCTGCCAACCACTGATCTGCTTTTTATCTGTATGGACTTGCCTCTTCTGGACATTTCATATAAATGGAATCATATATTATGTAGACTTTTGTTTCTGGCTTCTTATAATTTAAATCTCAAGGAGCAATGGAGCTTCTATATTAGTCAGGACTTTTTTGGTCACAGGTGGCAGAAAACACAACTCAAACTACCTTAGGCAGAATGGACAAATGAGGAATGGAATGTATTGGTTCTTGTAATTAAGAATAACACAGGTAACTGGTCACAGCTACAGCTGTATCCAGGGTTCCAGGTGTCCACAGGACCTCATCCTGCTCTCTCCATCCCTTGACTCTGTTTTCTTCAGTGTTGGGTCCTTTGCTAAGTAGGTTTTCCTCTGGCTGTCCTCTTTAGCAACCCTAGCAGAAATGGAGATTACCCTAGAACTGAGACTCATGGGACATTGTAGATCATGTGCCCATTTTTGTGCCTAACATTAGAGCTAACTTAGATGGAATACTCTGGCCCAGGCCGTGCCATGTGCCTATCCCTGAAGAAACATCATCCAGGGGAATCTGATGCCCCTATTATCCAGGCCTGGGTCACATGACCCCCTAGAAGTCAAGAGTAGAATTAGCCCACCTGACCACATGACTTGACAGAAGGGAGAGGGTCTTAGCAAAAAAAGAGAGGAATGGGTATTGGATGTCCACTAAAGTACCAGTGTTGAGAGGGTCAGTAGGAATTATCTAGTCCAACCTCCTCAACTTACAGATGGGGAAACTGAGGTGTATTTTCCCTAGCTCCCCTGAATCACAAGCAGAGTTGTGTGGCCCTTGTCCTGCCAAAGACCCCATCCAAATCCACCCCCACTCCTAGGCTGGTTATCAGATAAGTCAGAAGCCAAAAAAATCATTTTCTACTGCTTTGTTTTCCTACCCAAACTCCTCCTAACAGGTCCTTTCCATGTTCTATGTGACTTAGCCCCAAGTTTATCATGTTTACCAGGCTGTGTGATGGAGGCCTTTGGATTGGAATAAACTATTCATATGATCAGAGACGCCCGAGTGGCTCAGTGGTTGAGCATCTGCCTTTGGCTCAGGGCGTGACCCTGGGGTCTGGGGATCGAGTCCCACATCAGATTCTCTGTGAGGAGCCCGCTCTTCCCTCTGCCTATGTCTCTCCCTCTCTCTCTCTCTCTCTCTCTCTCTCTCGGTGTGTGTGTGTGTCTCTCATGGATAGATTAAAAAATATATATTCATATGACCTGCTTCTGCACATGGCAAATGACTGTGAAGTCTTTCTGGGGAACTCAATGGTCACAACCCTAAGGCATGGGTAGAGAAGGGTATGTGATAATGGAATCATTAAAAGTACCTTGATTACAGTAATTTCTCTGACATTGGCCATAGCAACTTCTTTCTAGATACGTCTCCTGAGGCAAGAGAAACAAAAGCAAGAATAAACTATTGAGACTACATAAAAATAAAAGCTTCTACACAGCAAAGGAAACAACCAACAAAACTAAAAGAACTAAACCCCTCTGCCCCCAAAACAATATAATAAAAAATGTCTCCTGACATTGCCAGATGTTCCCAGGGCAAAATTATCCCAGTTAAGGACTACTGACTTGGAAGAAGATGGGTTTACTTCTAAGCATATTGAGTTTGAGGTACCTGTGAGACATTCGAGGGGAGATGTCAGATAAGCACTCAGGCTTATGGATTTGAAGCCCAAAACAATGGTCTGAGTTGATGACTCAGATTTAGGAATTGCAAGCATACAACTGAACTGTGTAACAGGATGGCCTGAGATATAAGCACGACATGCATTTGCACACCCTAATTTCTCAAACTCCTTCAGTGAAATGTTCTTTCTTTTCTTTCTCATTGACTTTCATGTTAGACTACAGAGAGAGGGAGAGAGGAGGGAAAGAGAGAGAGAGAGAAATGTAAGGGGGATGGTGAGTTTGACAGCACTGGACTGAGCTATTCTAAGCATCTAGTTTAAGGGATGGAGGTCTGAGTTCAGTGAATATTTAACCTCATCCTGGCTCATAGTCCTCTAATCTGTCTCTAGGCAAGGTATTTATATTGCTCTAGCTTCTCGTAGGTCTCTTTTGTTTCATTTAGTTTGAAATATCTAGAATTTTTAGAACATTAGTAACCTTTTATAATATAGTATAAGTCTTCTTTTCTTTTTTTTTAGTATAAGTCTTCTTTATAGCAATGCTACATAATGGAGAGGCTATATCTTTGATGATGATAAGTTGGGAGAACCCTCACTTACTGATTCTGTAAATAAATCATAAGAGGCCAAGAGCCTACAAAAAAAGCATAAATGTGCCTGGCAAGACCTCCAATGGCAAATATCTCCCCAAAAGAGGTGGGAGTTTCATGTTTAGACTCATTTCTCCAACTTGGCCAATGACTGACTCCAACTATATTACAGTTGAGGCAGAAAATGGATTGAGAGTGGTTTGTGCAATGGGGCAAAGGTTTTACTTTTCCAAGTTACTCCTTTTTGATGTTACATAAACTACCCTTACCCTCAGATATCATGTGAAAAACTACAGTCAGTGAAACTCCCAGGAATCAAAAGACCAACATAATTGCATCTCGCCTCCAGTCTACTCATTACATCAGTTATGCAATAATATTTATTGACCACCTTCTGTATGACAGACCAGCACTTGGGACAAGGACTATATCAGTGAATATAGGACAGAAAATCTCCATGTCCTCAAGGGGCTTATGTTGTATTAAGGCAGAACTTGGCTTCTCTGATAGGGAGGTGGGCATAAGAGAGTTCTCAGTAGGGGGAACTTTTTAATTCACCTTCTTTGCTCCCTGGTATATAGGACTCTTGGTAATTCTATTTCATTCATATATTTTGAGCCAACTTTTGTGACAATTGCAGATATGGATATAAAGATACCCTTTAAATAGGGCAACAGGAGATGTTCAGGAATGGTAGATGAGCCAATAGAATATACAAGCTGGGTTACCTTAATAAAAATAAAATTCAGCTGTTGAAAAAAAAAGTAAGTCTCACAACCCATTCTGGCCTCCAGACTTTTATGATTATTCGTTGTGATAACATAAAGGGATTATGTTTGGTCCCTTCTTTTTAATCCAGCCATTCTTGATGGAATTTTCATGTGATGTTTTATAATCCACATGCCCTTCAAATTCATATCCTTTCTCTCATCACAAAATTGACATGAAGGCTGAAGGGATAGTCATGGCCAGAACTTCCAGTTCTACTGAACAAACAAATGTTCCCCTTCCTGTATTTTCTGAGCCAAGTGCTGCCCCTCCAGTAGGACAGCATGGAAGATTCCAACTAGAAATGAGGAACGCCCACAAAATGCTTAGAGCTAAATTCTTTAAGGCTGAATTCCAGTAACATTTCCACTGGCCTGCCTTTTCTTATTCTCCCAGAGAGTTATCCTTCTATTTCCATAACATGATATTCTATCCTCCACATAGCAATGCTGGTTTCCAGCTCAAAATTCTTTGTACCACCTCATGCTGCCTCTCATTTGCTAGAATACATCACCAGGCTTTCTATATTACTTTTATCTCTGACAATAATGTAGAAAGCACCACTAGAAAGCATCCTTTTTGTTAACAGTAGCACTACCCTGGTGGCTTCTGCTTCTCCTATATCCTAGGAACCAGTGTCTCACCAGGCAGATTCCGGGAAACATGTGGAGAGAGGCATCTAAAATAATGAAATATGATACAGAGGGATCTAAAATAATGAAATATGATACAAACTCAAGTCTCTACCTACAAAGTCAAACACAACCAACTTTTCTGAGTGTCTTCTATGTGCCAACTGCTTTTGTGCACGTTTTTTAAAAGCAAGCACAACCTCCATTTACTCTAGACCAACAAAATGCAGTATTTGTAAACATAATCATCCCCTAGTGCAACATATTTATTCCATGGCTGGCAATCTTTCTGAATCAATCTATTGAGGAAGAATGAGCTGATTGTTCATCAGATGTAAACATCTATATCTTCCTTAAGTGTATACTCTCCATGGTGCCTCTTGAAGTAACCCAAACAGATGTGCACTAGGAACCATGCTGAAGATAAACAGCTGTTTCTATATTATACACACAAGCAATGGTAAATTCACTTGATGTAAGTCCTGGCTATAAAAATCCAATGAAGCTTAGTTATTCAGTAGGGCTTCAATTTGAATTTGAGATTGCCATTCAAAAATGTCAGCAGCAATGCTGCCAATTTATATTGTAGAACTTACATGTATTCAGACATGTGGTGATGGTGACAGACAACAGTAAATAAAAGATATGTACATAACAAATGTGAAAATGTAGAATTTCCTCTTGCCATCAGCTTTCTCCTACAAATGACCTAGATTTTTCCTCCTCTTTTGAAATTTCAGAAGGCACTTACCTTTAGAAAAATCATCAAATAGGCCAGACTTTTTTCAGTGTCCTTCTTTTCTCTCCACTCCTATCCTCTTGCTTAAACACTGGACTTGGACTGCTAAGACGGCCATAACAAAGTACCATAGACTGGGTGGCTTAAACAACAGAAATTTATTTTCTTACAGCTCTGAAGACCGGAAGTGCAAGTTCAAGGTGTTGGAAGGTTTGGTTTCTCCTCTCTCTTTGGCTTGAAGGTGGCTCCCTTCTTGTTGTGTCCTCACATGATCTTTTCTCTGTGTGTGTGCGCAAACCCAGTAACTCTTCCTCTTACAAGGACACCATCTGTGTGTGTCCCTTGTAACCCTGATGACATCATTTAATCTTAATCACCTCTTTAAAGATCCTACCTCCAAATATAGCTGTGTTGGGGCTTAAGGCTTCAGCATATGAATTTTGGGGAGATACAATTCATATTACATAAAAGGTATATTCCATATTCTATTTCTTTCTTCACTCTCCCTGCTCCCACTCTGTCTCTGTCACCAGGCAGAAGTATTATAGACCCATGTCTCTTACTTCTAAACATGTAAACATCTGTTGAGGGTTTAGACACATTAAAGTTGGCCGTGAAGCCTCAGGTCAATGAAGAAACTCAAGTCTCTACCTACAAAGTCACAGAGCTAAGGAGATGACTAGAGTTGGGAGTCCCCTAGGCTATGAAGCTCAGAAAGTCAGCAGCACACTTGTGTGACAAGAGATTATAGTTCAGAGTTGGAAAACTAAAGTTTCCCCTTCTCTGTCATCCATTTTATGCTTTCTATAGCCAAGAATATCAAAAGGATAATTGAAGAGAAACACCATTTTCTTATTCCTGATTCTCCTTGAGTTGCTCACTCACGGTTTAGAGTATTTCTGAGTACATTTGGGCCTCTTTGCTAGGAGGGTATTTCTGAAACCCTAGAAACCATTCTCAGTAGTCTGGCATTGGGCAGAGGGGGTGTTGCCTGAGTGTTTCCAGTGAGCCACAGCATCACCGCATTGCTGCAGGCTCACCCCGTGGACCCAACATTCCATCAGAGGCTGGTGTCAACCAGTTGCCCAGGCTCTCGTAGCACCTGCTTCCTTCTGTTTATGACATTAAGAACTTTCTTCCTGGGACCAAGATGCATGTGTATACCCTGAAGGTCCTCATCAGAACAAAGCAGCAAAGCTTCTAGATCAATCTGCTCTCTCATGAAAATGGGAAGGAATTCTTCCAGATGATGAGACTGCAGAAATACTTCCAGAGGAGTAGCATCAACCACATCTTCCTCCCACCCCACTTCATCCTCATCCCAAGGCAGATCATCGTCATGATTGTTTTCCTCTCCCTCTTTATCTGCCTCAGCTTCATCAACCTCAGCTGCTCCTTGTCCCTGAAGCAATTCACTGCACATTTTAAACTCCAACCCCCTTTTGATGTCTGACATGTCTTCGGGACTTGATATTTTGTTCTTTCTAAAAACAATATTTCCTAGACCTGGACGGTTGAGAATGGATTCATGTTGCACACATCCATCATCCTCTGCTGAGAACTGGGGCTTCTCTTGGAAGTCCCCTGAGAATGCATCTTCTTCCTCTTCTCTGAACACTTCCATCACATTCCTCTGCCCACTTCTGCTCTCTTTCCCTACCTGCTCTGCTGTATCTTTGTTCTTCTTGAGCTTTAACTTGAAGGTATCTTTAATGCCCTTAGACAGTGACCCAAATGTACCAGAAGCAGAAGCATTTGCAAGGGATGACCTGGAGAATGTGCCATTGGAAGAAGAAAGAGTCCCAGATTCTTCCTTGCTATAGTTGCGAGCCATTTTATTTTGGTGCTTCTCCTGGAGCCTCTCACATTCTTTGATCTGCCTCCTAGCATTTTTCTGAGCCTGCTCCTTCAGCCTGGTAACTTTCTTGGGGTTCATGATATTCTGGGTAGTGGCAGCCTTATCCAGGAGAGCAACACATTCATTTTGTTCTCTGCTGGCAGCCGCATCCAGCGGAGACTGTAAGCTGTTGTCCAGGGCAAAAATGTTGGCACCAAAGTTAACCAGGAATGAAACACAGTGGGTATGACCATTGGAAGCTGCATAATGTAGAGGAGTATTTCCCCAGATGTCACATCTATTGGGATCCCCTCTAGAAGAGAAAATACCAAAAATATATATAAAAACATTTTTTTCTTAGAACATGGGGTCCAAAACAAAACAAAACTGAACAAAATACATTTTAATTAATCCTGCCTTAGCATTCTAAAACTTCTGAAAGTCCAGATATGTCACATCTATCTAGACATCACATGATCAGAAACAAAAGCTCATCCCCTTTTGTCTCCTTTTTAGAAGAAAAGCTTTCCAAGAACACCCTCAAAAAGCAACTTTCATGTCTCATTGTCCGCAATCGATCATGCCTATAAGAAGAGAAATAGAGCTATCATTTTAAATTTAAGTTGATTACTCTGCAGCTAGGAATAAGATTACGTAGTGGTATGCTGGTAAATGCTTAACAACTGGTGAAAAGATCGAAGTTCTGATTTATAGCATGTGCCAATATTTGTGTTATAAATACACCCACCATGACAAAATTCAAGGTACTAATGTGATAAGACAGGACATGGAATTTGGAAGAGATGTCCAAAAGCATACCTTTATAAATTATTTCCACCATATATGTAGATATAATAGATATGCAAAACTTTAAGAGTATAGATAACAGTAAAATGTACTCAAATAATTAGGAAGTGATAATTTTTGAGTATTTAAAAATATAATTTGTTAAGTCATAAGTTTAAATACCTTTATTTTTAATAATGACTGTTTAATGGACTCTCAGACTTCCTGAAAATTTAGCAATCACATCTCATAAACTGGTAAGAGCTGTTTCCTACTCTAACACTGGAGTCACATGTAGGAAAATAAATAATAATAAACAAAACTAGGTTACCACCAGCAAAAAAAAAGAGAGGGGAATGGATGTTAGGTAGGTAGCAAACTGTGTCTGATATAACCATTATTCATATAAAGAGTAGAACATCTCCATTGATTCTCCAACTCACTTCCATGCAATTACAATGTCATATATGTGAATAGTTCTGCAATAGTTTATGGTGGAATTGAGGGCATTGTTAGATGGTTTTAAGACTGGAGACCCCATGGCAGCATAGAAACTGGCTCATGGTTGATGCTTAGTAAGCATTCCTGAGATGAATGAATGCCTAATGAAGTCTTGCCCCAGACTACAACCCCAGCCCTCCTGTAAGATGTTGAGTTACAAATAGGCACAAACAGAAAGTAAAGAAGTAACTTATTGTTAATATGACTCTGGCCCCAAGCCCAAACCACTGCTGAGAACTCTGCTAATACAGGTGCTAAAGGGCATCTTCCCTCACCCTAGACTAGACTCCCAAATCAGGATCTCACTAAACTTCCCCCAGGCTGGCCCATGGAAGGACAGGAGAGAGGGTCTGAGAAAGCCTTTTGACATTCTTGGGGAGATGATTCGTGCCCTTGCAACTACTACATCAAGGCTCTGTGACCCTTCCACTATTCTGTGCTACTCAAAGTTTGGTCTCTGGATTAGTAGTAGCAGTGGCAGCTGCTAGTTTGCTAGAAATGTGAAGTCTTGGACTCCAGCCCAGATGTCCTGAATCAGAATCTGAAGTTTAACAAGATCCCAAGGTGGTATATAGGCTCATTGCAGATTGAGAAGAGCTGCACTGGTTAATGTGGCCCAACCAGTGTCCAATAATTTGATGAGTCAGATTTGTAATTCTTCTCTAGGAACCCCTAATCTCCTCTCATTTTTTCAATTGTGAAGTATCTATACATTCAGTACCATCACCACCAACAACCATCATCATCTCCTTCTTAGAGAAAGACCAGGATAATTATCAGAGGGGTAAAATAAGGCTCCAAGTACTTAACTGATTTGTCCACTGTTGCACAGGGAGCACACTTTGGATCAGGCCTGCCTCCAAGTCTAATAGTCTCCAATACAATACAGCCTTACCTTAACACACCTCAGTTTTTCTACTTCACCAGCTATGAGGCCTCAAGTTTAACTTTCATAGGACTCAGTGTCCTCATCTGTATGAGTATGAGAATAGTTTTTATGGAATTGTTATGTGAATAAGTTGACATAAAGCACTAGAAAAGTGCTTGATACATAGTAAATCTTCAATAAACATTGTTATCATTTCCCTTGTCTCTAAACTCATAATCCTTAATTTCATATCTTTGTTTTTTTCTCACACCCATCTAATAAATTCCCATAGTGCTATAATAGCTCCTGCAACTTTTTAACACTTAAAATCTTACTTAATCTGTTCAACCTTTATGCACCAACCTCCCTGATTAGATAACATGACTCAAAGGGCCAAGCCTATGTCTTTTTGTCCTTTGTATCATATCTCCTAGCAGAAGTCTCAGTCTTAACCTAAAGAAACCAAGCAGGTAAGTAAGTAACTAAATGGAGCCAAAGTCATAGTTGAGTACAAGTTCCAACAGAAAAGAAGAGCTGTCACTCTGTAGCAACTGACTGCCACCTCAAATAAAAGCAGACACAATATAGTGAGAGCTTCCATTTTCCAAACAGAGCCAGAAATCCACAGTCTCATGTGGGATTTTTTGATTTTTAGATGTTGGCTTGAATTTAAAAGAAAAATACAGTGAAGTCCAAATAAAACATATTTGTGGACTAGATCCAGCCCATAAGCTGGTAGTTGGCAACTTCATTCTGAGCAGAGAACAGCATGAACAGATGCACATATGGGTGATGTTAAACATGGCATATCTGGGGAATCAGGGGTACATTTCAGCATGACACGAGTGCATGGAGATGGGGCAGGAGATATCAGTGCAAAGAGGAAGGTAAGAAAATGAAATTCAATCTAAGGAAAGCAAATATTAAATAAGACAGTTCTGTTGGGCAGCCAGTTCCAAGAGGTCTGGTCAGTACTCCTGATTTAATTGTTTTAGATCAAAGGAAACCTTTTTCAGCCTTAGCACAGTTGTATATCTTAGGAGGGCATAGTGTCTCACCCCCCAAAGATGTAGTTTTGCTTTTTATTTATTTTAGCCAAGCACCATATTCAAAAGACTCCTTAAGTACTCTAGACATCAAAGAGGAATTGTAAAAACATCCAAGATGGTACTATAAAGCTAAACAAAAACATACTGGTTAAATTTTCCTGAAATTATTGTTGGATTGCATAACTTAAAAAAGAAATTATTGAGAGAAGTGAGCTATGGTGGGGATATTAAGGGTATTAAAAAGTTTAGGTTAAATTTACATGCTTTGGGACATATGAAGTAGAATTTTCCTGTCTCAAGGGAACTTAAATGATCCCTCCAAAATGGGAGGAAGAACATAAAGAAAACCTTGAGATGACCCCAAAGATGGGTCTCATTTTAAGAATATTTCAAATGCAAAATTCCAAAATTTACAAATGAAACTGTTGGTAAGATGATTTAAGTGTTTCTCTCATGCTTTTAAGCTATTTTTCACTTGCAAAAATTCTATTTAAAGGCAACTTTCCAAGCTTGTGTATAACTTAAGTCAAAATATTTTCTAATGACAAATTTCATGAGGTCCTTCTGAATTCAATCTTTGTCTTTCAATCCTTGGTGTCTTTTGTACTTCTTGATAGAACCATTACACATACCTGCCAGATATTCATTAACTAATCCCCCTCATTCAATTATCTGCATCCTATATTGATGCTATATGGCTTGCCTGGGCTAAATTCAGTCTAGCATGGATTTCTTTTCCAATTTTTTTCCAAAGGAGAAACTCACTGAAGAGATTTTAAAATAATCCATATTTTGCCCTTGCTTTTTGGTGGGTCAGCACATTTGGGCAATAATTTTTAAAGCTGGATTGGTATTAGCACTAAATAGGCAAATTGCTTAACTTACTCTGAGCATCTGGTCCATTTCAATTTTTTCTTTTGGAGTTAATTTGATGTTTTGTGTGTGAAGCTGTTCTCAGGAAAAAAATAGCCTTTCAAAAATGTTTTTCTACATAAGGAATATTTGGATTTACTAATAATCAAAGAAATGTAAATGAAAACAATGTACCACCATTTTCTTGCCCATCAGATAGACAAGGATTAAAAAGAATAGTAATACTCAGTTTTGGCAAGAGTATGGGAAAATGAACAATGTTGAGGGATCATAAAGTGGCTTAAATTTCCTGGCAGGATATGTGCCAAAAGCTTTTAAAACATAGCAATCTCTTGAACCAAGAGATTCTGCCTATCCTAAGAATATATCCTAAGGAAATATTAGGCCCTTGTACGAAGATGAATAAGCAAGGATGTTCATCTCTACTTATTTATGAGTTAAAAGACTGGATTCAAATTTAAGTGTCATGAACAAGCAACTGATTAAATAAATTATGATAAGACCATAAAACAGAATAGCATGTAGTCATTAAAAAAAACAGTGGCATAGGGATCCCTGGGTGGCGCAGCGGTTTGGCGCCTGCCTTTGGCCCAGGGCGCGATCCTGGAGACCCGGGATCGGATCCCACGTCGGGCTCCCGGTGCATGGAGCCTGCTTCTCCCTCTGCCTGTGTCTCTGCCTCTCTCTCTCTCTCTCTCTCTCTCTCTCTCTGTGACTATCATGAATAAATAAATAAAATCTTTAAAAAATAAAAATAAAAAAAATAAAAAAAATAAAAAACAGTGGCATAGATTTCTACTTTTAAAGTTGCAAATGAAAAAAAAGTACAGTCTATAATCTATTGTTAAATAATTAGAAGCAGATTTCAGAATAGTTTGTAGAATATGATTGTCTTTTGTAAGGGGGAAAAATATACATGTATGCACATGTTCTTAAAGGAAAAAGCCTGGAAGGATATATGCCCAAATGTTAATGACTGTGAAAACTGGTTTGATTTTTACTTTATTAACTACATCTTTCTAGTACAATGTAAAATTTTGCAATAAGTGTGTGTCCCTTTAAGAATCAAGGAGGAAGATAACTTGCTTCTATTAGAAAATGAAACAAAACTGAAAAAAATCCATATACACTTAATAGGCAAAATGAAATTTTGTTAATTGGGGCCATTTTCCAAATGTAAGATAACATATGTAATTATTGCTTTTCATCTTTAAATCTTGAAAAGAAAGAATACACAATTTTTAACAAAGCCAGATATTGGACATTAATGATTACCATGTGATCCACTGTCAATGATCAATGATGGATTAATTTCTAAATTCAAATTTTAAAGTTTCCCTTTTAACTCCCTTAAATTTAATTGGCAAATTGATCTCACACAATCCCTAAGCTATGGTCAATATGGGAACCTAAAAAAACTTGTACAAGATTTTTTTTTTCAGCTTGTGTACTCCAGGGCAACTTAACAGAATGTGGGGCCTTACCTTCCTCTTCCTCCACCCACCACAATGTCCAGTCAACTATAATTGATTCTGCATCCAAACTACCAATTAAATCCATCCCTGTCTTCCCATTCCCACTGCCACTGCCATAGTCCAATTTGTCTTTCATCTCAACCATTAAAACAGCCTCTAAACATTTTCTGTGACTGCTATACAGCTACCTGAGCAAGTTTGGTAAACACACATCTACCAGGTGGCTATCCTATATAAACCTGATAAACCTGACAATGGCTCCTATGCCTTTAGAACAAAGTTCAACTCTCCAACAGAGTTTACAATGCTCTTGTGATCCGGCCTTGTCTCTTATAACTTAGCCTCTCCCCTTACAGCCACATCCAGCTATGCTCAACTTCAATGCCTAGACTGCACAGTGCTCTCACTTGGGGGAAACATTCTGTCTTCCATCTTCTGGCCAGCTGCTTCTCACCTTTCAGGTCCCAACTTCAAAGTTCTAAAATGCCTATTATCAGTCTCTGGATTGGGATAGATTCCTGTGTTATTTATTTAGTGCTCTCTCTTTTCCCCTTTGTAACATATATTATACATGACTTACTTAATTTCTGTCTTCATCTCTTAAATCTGATCGCTATGAGGAGAGGAATGGTGTCTCTCTTGTTGATCACAGCATCTCCAGTGGCCAGTAAAATGGCTGGCACATTGCAGATATATATAAATAAATATGTATTAAATGGAAATTAATTCACTTAGTTCTTTTATTAGCATTTTCTTTTTTTCCATTCTTTACTCCTGTTGCATTTTGGTTGCCAACACTGCCTAGCCACTCTGGTAACAAGCAAAAGAAAAGAGCTAGCTAATTCCTGCATTAGAATTTGGGGGGAGTACAGGAGCATTTGTATGTATCTAATAGCTAAAGAGATAATAAAGTTCAGACAGACCGAGATTCCCTTTTATAGCTTGAAGCCAACTACTTCATCTAAGAATCATGGGCTTGCATTAGGACTGAATATTAATAAAAGGCTGTGGGATTATAATGGCATAGATTTAAAAAAATAAAATAAAAACGCATCATTTGTTCCAATCAAGGTTGACATCTTAAAGTCAAGTAGAACAGTGATTCCTTTTTAAACAGCCAACCATTTACATTTCATGGAAAAGATTTTTTAAAAGTGCAGAATTAAAATAGTCCCCCCACCCACCCAAAGCAGATAACAAAGACTTAGAGTTCAGGATCTTTCTATGTGTGGTTCATAAGGGATGAGCCATCCTCAGGTTGGCAGTTTAGTGTGAAAAGAAAATCTCTAGGTAGTTTTCTCCCTTTCTCTAAAAAGACAATTATTTAGACGGTCTATAAAGAACCAAGTATTTTCACTGGCTTCCCTCTCTCTGTTGTCTGAAAAAGCCTACCGGAAACACGGTCTCCAATCAAAAGTATCAGATTGAACTTACCCTCGGCTGCAGATTATTTCTAGGGCTTCCAGATTCCCATGGTAGGCTGCCAGGAGTGTGGGAGTCATACCATCCTCATCAGAAAGATTCAGATCTCTCCTGGTAGCTTCTTTCAAGAGTTCCAGGTAGCTATCACTAGCAGCTTGGTGGTAGCGAGTGGACATTTTTTCTGCTCACCAGAGCCTGGCCAGATATCACTCTCCAGGCAAAGCAGGTTGTCAGTGGAGCAGCCTTCCTATAAAGCTGGTTAATCAGTGACAAGGAAGAGCGTCACCCCAGGACAAAGCTCATTCTAACCTCCTCTATGGAAGGCAGCCAGAAAGGTTCACAGCACTAAACTTGGACCTTTCCTTTCTGGCATGGCCATGACATCGAATATTAAGGACCTCTGTGTTCATCTTGAATGTTGTGAGGCACATTTAATCTTTTTATGTCCATTAGCAAGTCTTGAATGCAATATTGGTCATCTAGGCACAGAGTGTACAAAATAATTTCCAAACAATTCAGAATCTCCACTGAGGAGGTCTATTTTTAAAAAACATTTTATTGAAGTATAATTTATATACTATGAAATTCATCCATTTTAAGTGTATAATTTGATGATTGTTGGTAAATTTACAGAGCAGTGCAAGTATCACCATAATCCAATTTTAGAACATATCTACCACTCTCAAAATATCCCTCATGCTCATATGTAGTCAATCCCTATTCCCATTCCCATTCCCAACCATAGGAAACTACTAATCTGGTTTCTGTCTCTATAGATTTGCCTTATATGGGCATTTCATATAAATGGAATCACAAAATATATATTCTTTGTGTCTAGGGGTTTTTTTTAGCTTCACATAAGTTTTGAAGTTCAATTCCTTTTTTAGTAACAGTACTTCCTTTTTATTGCTGAATAATATTTATTATACCAATACATCAAATTTTAATTATTCATCCAGTAGCTGATGGACTTTTAGATTGTTTCTCCATTTAGATGGTTTTATGAATAATGCTGCTATGAACATTTACACACAAGTCTATAGATATATATTTTTATGTCTCATGGGTTTATATCACAGAGTGGAATGGCTGGGTTATATGACAATTTATATTTAACTTTTTCAGAAATTGCTAAACTGTTTTCCAAAGTGACCATACTCTTTTACATTCCCACAGCAGTGGATGGTGAGAATTTCTCCATATCCTTGCAGCCTCTGTTGTCTTTTTGTTCATTGCTATCCTTAGTGGATGTGAAGTGGTATCATTATGGTTTTAATTTGCATTTACTAATGATTAATGATGTTGAACACATTTTCATATGCTTATTAGCCATTCTTACATTTATATGTAAATTCTCTGCCCATTTTCTCATTGGGATATTGTCTTATTGAGTTATGAGGGTTCTTTATATATTTTGAACAAAAATAATTTATCTGATATATTTTGAACTGAATGAAAATGAAAATGCAACATCTCAAAATTTGTAGGATGCAATTAAAATAGAGCTTGGAGAAGAAATTTGCAGTTTTTATGCCTGTATTAGAGAAGGAGAAATTTCTCAAATCAATAACTACAAGTTCCACCTTAAAGAAAGAAGGAAACAATGGAAAAATTAGTGTAAATAAAGAGCACAATATAAGACCAAAAACATGGTCCAAATCTATCTATAATAAAAATAAATGTAAATGGACCAAATTCATCACTTAGTAGACTCAGCCATATCTTATTTACGATAGTCACAGCTAAAATATAAAATTACAGAATGATTGAAAGCAAAAAATGGAAGTTTTATCAAGAAAATACTGAGCCTGGATGGCTCAGTCAGTTAAGTATCTGACTCTTGATTTCCGCCAGGGTCATGATTTCAGGATGGTGAGATTGAGCCCCACATAGGGCTCTGCCCCGATGTTGAGTCTGCTTGAAATTTTCTCTCTCCTTCTTCCTCTTCTGTCTCCCCACATGCGCATGCATGTGTTTACTCTCTCTCTCTGTTTCTTTTTAAAATATTTTATTTAAATTCAATTTGCCATCATATAGTATAACACCCAGTGCTCATCCCATCAAGTGCCTTCCTTAGTGCCCATCACGTAGTTACTCCATCCCCAAAATCTTTTTTTTTTTAAAAGAAAATACCGACTGGGATCCCTGGGTGGCGCAGCGGTTTGGCGCCTGCCTTTGGCCCAGGGCGCGATCCTGGAGACCCAGGATCGAATCCCACATTGGGCTCCCGGTGCATGGAGCCTGCTTCTCCCTCTGCCTGTGTCTCTGCGCCTCTCTCTCTCTCTCTCTGTGTGTGACTATCATAAATAAATAAAAATTAAAAAAAAAAAGAAAATACCGACAGAAATAGTATAGCTATATTTACATCAGACAAAATACAGTTTAAGACAAAAATTGCTAGGGATAATACATAATGATGAAAGGAACAAGTCATCAATAAAATATGATATTCCTAAACTTGTGTGTATGTAATAACATAGCCCCCAAATAGAAAAAACAAAAATTCATAGAAATGGAAGAGAAAGAACAAATCCACAATCATAGCAGATTTTAATACACTTTCTTAATGTTACATATCAATTAAACTAAAGATTAGAAAAAATATAAAAGATCTGAACACAATTAAAAAGCTTGATTTAAGAATACTATGTAGAACTCTTACTGGATAAAAAATACATGTTCTTTTCAAGCACACAGAAAATATTTATAAAAATTTGCCATCTAATAGAACCAGTGCAGGCCTCAATAAATATAAGATGACAGGTTTCATGGAGACCATGTCCTCTGAAGATACAACAATAAAATTAGAATCTATCACCCTATATAACTGATGAACTATTTATATATTCTCCTGTGGTATTTTTTACATAGTTTTTACCATCAACTACATACCATTTTGCATTGTCTTTTCTTCTCCTTAAACCACCATAAAAACTTCCCATATTGTTACAAAATATTTAATATGTTTGGACAATAGTCCATGGAACTGGGATGCCCGGGTAGCTCAGCAGTTGAGTGTCTGCCTTTGGCTGGGGGTGTGATCTGGATCCAGAAATCAAGTCCCACATCAGGCTCAGTCCAGGGAACCTGCTTCTCCTTCTGCCTATGTCTCTGCCTCTCTCTCTGTGTCTCTCATGAATAAATAAATAAATTTTTTAAAAAAACAGTCCATGTAACTGAAGTGAGGAAGACCTATTTTCAAAGTCTGTATCTATTTATTCTTCTTATCTCTTTTTGTCCAAACCTTTATTCCAAGATAAATTATCTGTCCACTCTGAGAAAATACAAGGCTTTCATCTGCAAGTTTTTCACAATAATTAGCTCCAGGGTCAATGTTTGTTCCTTTTTCTGGTTTCTATGAGAACACCAGTAGACACTGTAGAAGCAACCTGGAGGCAACATTTTTTATTTGTAAAGGGGGAAAAATAATTTTTTTAGCCCAGCGTGTGAAATATTCAAACATGATTATGGATACTTTGAGAACAAGGTTATGTTCCTTAGCTATTTTTTGCATGAGCCACTTAAATTTAAACATAATTGAATTCATTAATGGACTCTAAAGTAGAAAATTATATATAACTTGAGAGAGGGCTTCTCAAAGATGAATTATTTGAAGTAGAATTCTAAGTGCCAATCAGACAAGGAGTCTGTTATGAGATGAAGATGAGGATAATGATATTGTGATAATGATGGGGAGAAGGAGAATGATAAAGGGAAGATGGAGGCAAAGAATAAAGAGAACAGAGCAACCATGGATGAGAAGAAGGGTTGAAAATGGAGATCTCAACTCCAGGAGTACTTATGACTTGGACTTAAACTCTCCTGTGAAATGGAGCTTTTATTTTTTTATTATTTTTTAATGGTAAAAATCCTGGCACTCTTTGGCATTTCCTTGGAAAAACTTTGAAAGAATGGATTATGAAGGGGAAGTAAAACAGAAACAAATGCCGAACTTGAAGATCCTCCTTAACCCATTCCCTCAAAATGAGGTTGACAAAGAGGATTGAACTTGGACCTAGAAGACCTGAAGTCCATATGATCTACAACTTACTGCATCTGTTTGAGTCTCCATTTCTTTGTGGATAAAATTGGAGGATATTGCTCATGATCATATCATCCTCTAAGCCTATAGTAGTAAAGGTGAAATGAGATAAAATTACGAAGTATAAAATATGGTTTTAAAAATGGGAAGAAGCCATGTGATTGTGGCTTCCCATGTGAAGGGAGCAGAAAGAGAGAGAACTAAAACTTAGTAATTGGTCTTTTTTATTTGCTACTGTACTTATCAGAGTAAAAAGGAAACAAAATTGGTAGGAGATGGTGAAGGCAGAGATTAATGAAAATAACTAAGACAGATTTGCATATAATTTAGACAATAACTGCTCATGAGAGATCTGGATAATTGTGGGGCAATTGTGGCTTGTGACTTTATGTTTTGACCATAACTGGCCTTGTGTTTCCACACAATACTTATTTCTAGTATTTGAGAAATACTACTTTCTCATAAGAAATAAGAAATACTTATTTCTAAGTATTTGAGTCTGTTGCTACAGTATGTTGCTGGATTCTCTGAAAGTCAAAGAAGAATATCTGCCTTACACACTGGTAGAAAGACTTTAAGGGTCAGACTTAAATGTCCGTGACCCACTCCTGAATATTTCTGAGCAAATCAAAGCCTTATCAACTTCCTGTTGTAACCAAACCTGCACTGCCCTGCCTCCTTATATTCCTGCTTTATTAGTATGACTTTATAGAGAAATGTCCAACTAGTGACATATGTCCCTCTGGCTGCCACTTAGTTTCAAAGGGAGTAGGCTTTCTTTCCTCTTTTGTTTTTTTGTTTTTTGTTTTTTGTTTTTTTGTTAAACTCACTTATTACCTGACACTTCAAGCATTTAACTATTTCAATTTTAAGATGCCCTGTAGACTCATAAACAGTTCTTTTTGCCAATGACCCAGAGAACACAGGGTTAATTGGCCCCCCAGGGACAGCACTTGGAGAGTCTCTTACTAATGGGTCTGCTCCTCCCCACAAAGCAAAGGCATTGTCCACTCTTCATTGCTGTGTTATAATTTTGCAGTCTCTCCAGCCAGAGTACAGCTACCTGACAGCTGAGTGTTGTAAACAGTTTTCCCACATGCCCTGGAGTCCAATCCTGGCTAAGAGGAAGTAGCCCTTGGATGGAGAATTTACCTAGGATTCTGACTTATCTATAAAAGAGTTCTGTGTGTTCCTTTGCCCAGGGAGAGAGATGGGAGGAACAAAGATTAGTGGTAGTTGGTCTCTCTAGTCTACCCCAAGAAAAACCAATGCCAGCAAAATGGAAACCAAACTTCTCCCTTGTTCTGAAAAGCCATTCACTGCTAATTGGGAAAGAAATTCAATGGCTTGTGCAATCCAGAAACACATATTTTTATTAATGAGATTGCCCCCTAAACCCCAAGAGATCTGGTTTTCAAAAGCAGCCTGTATTTGTTCTCCAAAGCTATTCACTACTAATTACAGAGGAAATTCACTTGTACGGTAGGGAAGCACATTTTTACTAAATAAGGATAAAGAAAAGATCCAAGCAAAATGTTTGCTTTTAACAAGATTACTTCATCTAATGAGCATCTTATTATGAATTTTAATGAAAATAAAAGGAATAACAGAAAGTGAAAAAAAAATAAAAAGGATTACAAAAGTCCTGTTGTTACACAGAAAATTTACAGAAATTAAGCAAGATCATAACAGGCATCGTTTATACATGATTGTATGTGCTGAACTTGGGTTTGTGAGAAATCTACCTATTGAGGTAAAGACATTTTCAAGTCCATTATCCAGAAAATGTAACTTACACATGTATTTTTTTCATCTTTAGCACAGCAATAAAACTCCTCAACCTATTTGATGTGGATTTTTCCTATTCAAAAGAGATTGAACAACCCTGCTTCTCATTTAAACACATATATTACCCCTAAAATACTGAGAAACTTTCCTGTGTTGAAGGTCATTGGTGTTGTTTTTCTTAGAAACATTGTTAAATACAAACATGAGGCAATCAAAGGAACCATTGTCTGCCTTTTTGTTTTTTTCTTCTCCAAATGAAAATATTTATGAAAATATTTAGTTGGGTAAGTCGACTATTGAGATTGTAATGTCCCTGAAGTATTGATTGGCCTTAATGTATTCACATAAGTTTCAAGCCATTCAAAGCCCTGTTTTTCTGCCAGAAAAACACACAGAGCTGTTATTGTACCATCTGGTTTGCATGAGGAATCTCTTGGCATCTCTTAACTGCACATTTTATAAATGCTAAATCCCAGATGGCATTACATTGTAACAGTGGAGAGTTTTATAAAGGTTTCCAAAAACAAATTCTTTAAAATGTGAATGCTGGATAGTCTAAGCAGGGACTATTAATTTAAATTCTACACTTCAATCAGCTGTTAACTAGACAGATTTCCTTTTCCTTTTGCCTTTTCCCCCTTTCTACTTAATTATTGGCTCTGTGAATTGAAGGCTTCAATCAAATACAATCATATGACCCAAAGCTTAGGTTCTTTTTTTTTTTTTTTTTTCCAAAGCTTAAGTTCTTATAAAAGTTGCAAGAACAATGATCACTGGAAAACCTGTATTAGCTGCCATTTTGTTTCAAGATGGCAGAATTTACCACAAAGGAAGTATGTTATAACACCTGTTAGCAGATCATCAAATACCATCAAAACCATTCAACTCTTTCAAAGCTGATAGTTGGACTGGAAACTAGGGAACTGTGAAGACCATGCTTTGTGTTGAAACAAAGCTCTAATACAGTAATGGTTAAGAACACAGATTCTTTTTTTTTTTTTTTTTTTTTTTTTTTTAAGAACACAGATTCTTAAGTCAGGGATTGACGGACACTAAACCAGAAATTAGGGTAGCCGGGGTGGCTCGCGGTTTAGCGCCACCTTCAGCCCAGGGCGTGATCCTGGAGACCAGGGATTGAGTCCCATGTCAGGCTCCCTGCATGGAGCCTGCTTCTCCCTCTGCCTGTGTCTCTGCCTCTGTCTCCTTTCTGTGTATTCTCATGAATAAATAAATAAAATCTTTAAACCAGAAATTAGATTCTGCCATTAATTTGGGTAGATGACCTCTGGGCTTCAATTTTCTCACCAGTAAATGAAAAGAAAACTCCACAGAGTTATTACAAGTAATATTATTTACAGGGTTGTTGCAAGTAAGTAGAGGTGGTATTTGGAAAATACTTTATACAATGTGTGGTGTGTAGTCATTACGCAGTGGATGTAAATTAGTAGTCATCCTACTGGAAATAGAAGCAGAAGTAGAGTAGAAGTAATAGTACTACTAATAGAAAGGTAGGTACTCTCCCTTCTTTAGGTCAATCATAGATGGATAATTACTGCCTTTTCTTCAAATTTCTCTTTCCTCTGCATTTTTCTTCTTTTTTGATCCTATCTTTTACCATGGTACAATAAAAAGAGTACATATTTTATAGTCACAGAGTTGTATTTCAATCTGAGAATATGCATTTGTCTTCTAGGGCTGCCACAACAAAGTGCCTCAAACTGGGCGACTTAACCAATAGCCTTTTTTTCCTACAGTTCTGGAAGTTGGAAATCCAAAATCAAAGTGTCAGTACAGTAGTATTGGCTCCTTCTGAGGGCTGTGAGGGATGGATCTGTTCTAGGCCTCTCCCTTTGGCTTGTAGATGGCCATCTTTTCCCTGTGTCCTCACATGGTCTTCCCTCTGTTTATGTCTCTGTCCAAATTTTCTTTTCAAGTACACCAGTCATACTGCATTAGGGCCCATCCCAATGATCTCATTTTAAGTTAAATTAGAGGCTCTACCTCTAAATACAAAGGCCTTCCAAGAACAAGGCTCAGAATTGGCATATTACCATTTCTACCACATTCTGTTGGCCAAACCAGCCAGATTTAAGGAGAAGGGAGGGCACAGGGAACAAGCTGACCTCAAAGCATGTTGTAAGGGATGGGAGTACAGGAAGGAGTGGAAGATGGTGACTTTTACAACAGATCTCCACATCAGCTTCAGAACTTTAATATTCAACATATTCTATCAACTAAAAGGAATACGCTACATTGCCAAGGAAACCTGTGGTAACCACTGCCCTAGCTACTACCTATGCAGTAATCTATATTGATACTCATATGTATGGGTTTTTATTTAGAACTTCTGAGTCATCCATTTTCCTCAGCTTCCCTATCTCTATCTTTACAGGTTGATGAAGCTTCATATGCCTTTGTCCTAGTTCTTTCTGAGCCCATGACTATTAGGAGGGTTGTGCAACTTGGATCTGTCTAAAGAACCATGGGGGAAAATGACAACATTGTATAGTTACACTGTTCAAGGAACCACCTTATGATGTTTAAGAACATTCTCATTGACATAGTCCTACTTATTTTCCTAAGTAAAATTCATATTTGACATTTGAAAGCTATTTTAAGCTGTATTAGCATAGCTGGTAGAAGTTTCTAGACTTCTTATTTATCTTATACTGCTAAATTCTAATAAATGCCATATTGTACTTCTAAAAGCTAACTTAAACTGCAGGAGAAGCACTGAGCTTTACAACACCCCCTCATACACACACACTCACACACACACACACACACACACAGAAAGAGAGAAAGAGAGAAACAAATTAGAAAGAGTTTGGGAATGGACCTTGGAGACTTAGTTTATTACTAGAGCTCTGCTGCTAATTTCTATATAATCTTGAGCAAGTTACCAAACATCTTAGGTGTCATTTCTTCATTTTACAATAGGGATATGGACTTTGGAAGCCTCATGAATCAAATCTACTCACTTGGGTATTATACCTTTATACCATGAAGTTTGAACCCATGGGCCTTTGATTCTACAGCTTATACCGATCACTTAAAAACAACTCAGATTTACTGTTACTGCTGTTATCACTTTAAAGTTATTTTAATTGTTATTTTATCACCAAGACAATTCAATCAATATAGAAAAAAATAAAGTCAGAAAAACAGCAGTTTCCCATCTCCCCATTCCCATGGATGATTTAGTACATATATTTATAACCAGTAGAAGAATGAGAACACAAATCAGAACCAACAACAGTTGTACTGCAACCTGAGGACAATTGCCAATTTGAACAAAGGCTGAGAACCAGCCACACTGTTGTTTAGGGTAGAATAGGCTGTGTATTTACATGAATGTATAATATCTATGTCAGCAGTATTGGCTGAGCCCATTAGCTCTCCAGTTGGTTTATTGATTGGGTTTGTTTGTTTGTTTGTTTATTAAAAAATGGAACTGTACTCTTGTTTGGTGCTAATTAATAAAATATGTTGGGGCTTCCTTTTTCAAATTAAGTGTGCATGATTGTATATGGAACAAATACTAAGATCCCAGAGCAGGAGGGCTAGGGAAAGGGATATGGAGTTCTTACTTGACTTGAATGTGCACCTGAGGGTGCTTTGTGTAATACATTGTACACTACAGCATCTTATATTTTTTGAGTTGAGTTTCAATAAATTACAATTTTTAACCCATTAAAAAAAAATTTGTAAATAGCCAGCATAGCCAGACTGGGCTGGACTGCCTGATTACTTGCAGGGTCGCCTCCCCTGGGTAACATGGTTAGCTCTCTGGAAATGCCTTCCTGGATTTTCTTTTTAAAAATATTTTTTAAAACACTTAAAATAAATGTTTTTAAAAATATTTTAAAATATTTTAAAAAACATTTTATTTATTTATTCATGAGAGACACAGAGAAAGGTGGAGACATAGGCAGAGGGAGAAGCACGCTCCCTGGAGGGAGCCTGATGTGGGACTCAATTCCAGGATCATGATCTGAGCCAAAGGCAGACACTCAACCAGTGAGCCACCCAGGTGCCTTATCTTCCTGGATTTTCAATGCAGATACACATTTATATACACATGCACAGGCACATAAATCTATAGACATACACATAGTAGGGCTTTTTAAGTAAAATATGAAAACATTAATTATACAACTCAAAGACTCCAATTTCATTGTGGACATCTTTAATATCAGCATCCACAGATCCACCTGAATCCACAGATTCATTTCAGTATCTGAAGATATTCATAGTTTATCTAGCCATCTCCTGATGACAACATTTAGGTTGTCTTCAATCAATATGTTAAATTTAAAAAGACAACAAGCTTGGAATTTAAGAATCGTAAACTATTGTTTATAAGAACTGGTTTTCAGAAGTAAGGAGGGTACTTGCCTAAATGAGGCAAAAACACTGCCTTGTTCTTAGGCATAACAACCTAAAATTCCCTTCAAGAAATGTCTGGTGATTAGCAAGTGAGAAGTGACCTCGGGACCCTCAGGGAGAGACCCACTCAGAGAGGAGAGGTCTTGTAGTGATTAGCAAAGTGTACTAATGAATTAGTCTCCGATGTCCTTATCACCATCCCTCTTGCTTAGGGCTTTTGTGCTGCCCCTTAGTCTCCCAGAATGCCCAGTTTGGGGCTGAGACCAGAGCTGCCCTTTCCAAGGTAAGACCTCACACATTGGAGAAAAAGCACAGAATGGGGAAACGGAGCCTGGGTGTGGGGCCTGGGAAGGTGGAGCAACACATTAGCCTATTGCCACTTTTTACCAAGTCTCTCTGAATCTTCCTTCCACTCTCCATCCTCTATTGTCTTCCCATCATAGTCTTAACTATCATGGTAGAAGACCTTCACATTTGCAAAAAGATGTCAGTTTTTGGAAAATATGCTTCAGAGGAAAGGAGTAACTATTGCTATCATGCCTTTGGTCAGAAGCTAAATCCTTTCACCATCTCTACTCCCAGAAACCTGTTTTTCGTGGCTTTTGCTCCTGCTCCCCCATTCCATATAACACAATGGGTTAATTCCCACAAAGACGTTAATTGCTAGTGACCACTCATTTTCTTGCCTCCCTCCCTCCAGGTTCTTGATCTTAAGACTCACCTGTGGTGCTTGTTAAACAATACACCCACTTGAGACCCTCCTGTGGAGAGCCTGATTCCACAACTTTTTTCCTGGGTAAGACCCAGGAATTTGTGCTGTTAATGAGAGCCCCATGTAACCTTCTAATCAAGGAAGTTGAGGAAGTAGTACTCTATAACCTACAATTGTATTTCAGACACCTGTAACAGGGACTGGCGGTTACTCCTAAAGTTACACCAAAAAGAACACATAAATCAATAATTGCAAATGCGACCTCACAACTTTACACAGAATTTGAACACTAATCACCTATTATAGAACACAGGCTGCAGTCATCTAGGTGTCTCAAATTGCAATGAGAAAACATATGTTAATTGGGTCTTAGAAAATCTGAGTTCTCAGAGCACCTGGGTGGCTCAGGTCATGATCCTGGGATCCTGGAATCAAGTCCTGCATCAGGCTCCCTGCACAGAGTCTGCTTCTCCCTCTGCCTATGTCCCTGCCTGTCTTTCATGAATAAATAAAATCTTTTAAAGAAAAAAAGAAAATCTAAATGCTCAACATGGCTCTGACACTCAGTTGTCAACAGGTTGGGCTAATTGTTTTGCCTTAGTTTCCCCATGTGTAAATTCCCAACTGGTACACAATATGACATTCTTATATTGATCACTACTTTTTTGACCCAGAATTTCTACCTCTAGGAATTCATCCCAAGGGTTAACCAGGGAAATATGAATGTCCATCATATCATGGTTTATGAATATGAAAAATAGGAAGCTGTTGTAATGTCCATCATTAGGAACAGTTAAACTCTGATTTATCTAGACATTGAATACTATGCAACCTTAAAAATGGTAATGGAGATCTTTATGTTTGATACAGAAAATGTCCGTAACATGTAAAATAGTAAAAGTGGGTCAGGAAACATAACTTAAACTTTGGTCCCAGGTTGTTGGTTTTAAGCGTGTGTAGTATTTGTATAAAAAATCCATAATGTGGGACGCCTGGGTGGCTCAGCAGTTGAGCATCTGCCTTTGGCTCAGGGCATGATCCCAGAATCCAGGATTGAGCCCCCACCAGGCTCCCTGTGAGGAGCCTGCTTCTCCCTCTGCCTATGTCTCTGCCTCTCTCTTTCTGTGTCTCTCATGAATCAATAAATAAAATCTCTTTTCAAAAAGTTCATAAAGTTACATATCTAAATATTAGCAGTGGCAAACAACATTGCAGGTGACTTTTTCCTTTTCTTTATATCTTTCTATAAGTGTCTGCAGTAAGCTTAAACTTTTATACTTGGGGGAAATAATATAGCATCCATTTTTTGTAAGAGTACTTCATGCACATTGCCAGGGTAATGCCCGCAATAGCCAGGCTAGGGGCTACTTAAAGGAAAGGTCTTACTTTAATATGGTGTGAACAAGAGATGTTCTTTTCTCAAACTCTACCACTTTTTTTCACTCTATGTTGGAGTTGTAATATTTTGCCCAAAGTAACTAATTTTGCCTAGAGTTATGAAGAAAACATTAATTCATTCACCTGGAGCCAATTTCAGGGAACTCTAGTTTCATGGCAGGCCTGCAGAACACCTAGTAGAATAACCGAAATGCAAGTGTCAGAAAAGGCAGAACTATATCTTCCTTCAGGCCTTCCGGAAATCCTCTCCTGTCCCAAATCCCTCCCTCTCAGCTGGGAGGGCTGAAGAAGGCTCAGGTGTCTCCAATGGGAAGAGGGTGGGGCCACACCCTGTTTTCTGCTATAAAAAAAAAAAAAAGAAAAAGCACAGAGGCGTCTACCCACCTACCTGGCTGATTTGGTGGTACGTTTGGCCATGGCATGCAAACAGAAAGGAGACAGTGGGAGTCCCTCAAGCTGGTTTAGTGCAGATTGGAGGTGAGTAATCTTGGCAGCAGAGGGAGGGGACACAATGGCCTTATCTGCTGAAATTCATTCCTTCTTAACTCTCCCCAATCCCTTTTCAGCACCTACAGGTCACTTTCTTTATTCTTCATCCTTGTGACTTCAGTGAACTCAGTAGGTGTTATGCAGTTGGTGAATCCCATCTTCCCAGGTATGCCTGTTGGGTGAGGGGAAATGCTCTTAGCCTCTCTTAAACAGGTTGCAACTACAGAGCCAGAAAACCTAATCATGGCTTAGACAATATCCACTCACCCTTTCTTAACTTGATCAAGTCACTAGATTTTTCCATTGCTTACCTATGGCTTGCTATGCTGGCTAAACAGAAGATCTTGTGAAACACCTGTACTACTTTCTACTCCCTCATTACCTCAAGCTCTGTGGTATCCAAAGACCAGCAAAACAGTGCTAAGTGCCCATCTTCAGGAACAGATATTTTCAAACACAAACTCATGCTTAAGGAAAGCATCAACATAATAGACAAAAATTGGAGCTGTTCCTCTTAGAATTTTTCAAACTTTCACCTGAGCAAGAGGATGTAGAGTAGCAGATCATAGGCAGAATTTAGCCTTTAAAAAGCATCCTTGAGCTTATGTAAGGCACTTTTTTGAAGTTTATTTAAGTAATCTCTACATTCAACGTGGAGTTTGAACTCCTAGCCCTAAAATCAAGAGTCTCGCAGGCTCTTCTGACTGAGCCAGCCAGGTGACCCATGTAGGACGTTTTTTAAACTTCAAGTTGGAAAGTCTTTAGACACAACATTTGTTCTCCAGTTCTTTACAGACCTATCATCTCCACCTCCATTAGCCTCACCGTCAAGGTTCTAGTCATATAAGTATGCATGGTTAACCCTATTTTAGGCTTAACTCTGGAAAACTTCAGAAAGCCCCAGGCATTTAATTAATACCTTCCTTATAGTATTTTGCATTGTAGTGATCTTTCTCACGAACCTGTGAGCTACTTGAGAATAGGGGTCAAGCTTTGCCTCTCTCAACTGGTATCCTTCCTTGATGCCTGTTGGAGAGGAGATGCGCCCATACACTTTTTTAGGAATCCTGCCTCCTGTGGTTCAAAGATACTCCCAAATGCTTTCTTTGCTCTCCAGGTACTGTCATTTGCCATGAAAATAAAATGACAGTGGAATTTCCAAGGGATCTTGGCACCAAAAAATGGCATGCATCTGTGGTGGGTAAGTAATGTGTATATTCTTAATCTTGCCTCAAAGCTAGCCCCATTTTTCAGGTGCCACATACTCTGGAACAACTGGCATCCAATTCCCATGATACCACAGGGGTCCCTGATTTGCATGATGTCACCAGGAGTGGGAGACCTTGTTTCCTTAAAAACTCGTCTTCTCTCAGAATCCAATGGGAAATTTTTATTTATTTTATTTTTTTAATAATGAACTTATTTTTAATGGTGTTCAATTTGCCAACATACAGAATAACACCCAGTGCTCATCCCATCAAGTGCCCCCCTCAGTGCCCATCACCCACTCACCCCCACCCCCCGCCCTCCTCCCCTTCCACCACCCCTAGTTCGTTTCCCAGAGTTAGGAGTCTTCATGTTCTGTCTCCCTTTCCGATATTTCCTACCCATTTCTTCTCCAATGGGAAATTTTTAGCTGCAAATTATAGCATCTCTCAAAACTTGGGTCATAACATCCAGATGGGACAATAAAAAACAAAGTGATTTGAAGTAGCTTAGAAATGGATTGGCAGTCTTGACTGTGTTGCTTTGGTTTACTTTGTCACTGAAATGTACTTTTTGGCCATTTTCTCTGGCTTCTGTAGATCCATTTAGTTTTGAATTGTTGAACTGTACTTCTATCCTGGACCCAGAAAAGCTCACCCTGAAGGCCCCATATGAGACCTGTAGCAGGAGAGTGGTAAGTATTTGCTCTGAGGAGTGATTTGGGAAGTAATAACCTAGTAGTTACTACTAGTAACCCTACTACTTAAGGATACAGACCTGAGAGGAGAGCATTTATTCTCAACCAGGGGTGGTGAGTGTTCATGGTGGTGATGGTTGGTTGGTTTTTATCTTTTGTTTTTGTTTTGTCTGCCCAGACGATATTTGGTACTGTTTGGAAACCCTTTGAAGACCTTATTGGCTGTCACAATTGGAGTGGGGGGTTGTCTGTACAAGCTGAGGTTGCTGATAAACAGCCTACATTGCACAGGGTGGTCTCCTTTAACAGGAATTTCAGGCCTGAAAGGCCAGTAATACTGAGGATGAGAAACCCTGAACTTGGGGCCTTGTTGTGAGTCCCAGATTTGCCACTATCTAGTTGTGATCTCTAGCAAGTGAGCTAACCTTTCTAAGCTTTTGCTTGTTCATTAGAATAGGGAAATCATGGTACTCTCTCCACAAGGTATCTAAAGATGAATGATATGATGCAGATGAACTTGGCACAGCACCAAGATACAACAAATGCTCAAAACAAGCTATTTTGATCTGTAACCTCCATGAAAAATGGAAGGCTATTTTGGTGCTGGCAAACAGAACTGCTATGCTATAAAAAACAGGTGTGGGAAAGCAAGCAGCAGCTGAGCAATAGGGTTTTCTCTATTGCCAAGCAACAGTACTGCCTAATCAGAGTTATTGGGACCAGTAAAAGAAACCTCTCAAACGGTTCTCGAGCTTGTAGTAGGCAAAGAACATTTGGGGAATTGAGAAAGTATAGATGTGGTTCATTTAATTGATGATTTAAGTCTGGGGTATATCTTAGAAATCTGCATATGTAACTGGCCACTTGATCGAATTCCACAGTGAAGATCTTCAGTAATTTTTCCTTTCTGAAATAGCCCTTCCCAACTTGTAGAGAGCTTAGAGTTGCTTTCCTTTAAACCAAAGGCCTACAAACTATAACTTATGGATGGCCACATTTAGTCCATGGTGTGCATAAGCATAATGGTCCTTGAGCTAAGAATGGTTAAAGTTTTTTTTTGTTTTGTTTTAGGACTTAAAAAGAAAACATGTGCTAGAAATCATAAATGGCCTAAAAAGCCTAAAATGCTTACTAATACTTTATAGAAAAAGGGTGACTGTTCCTTACTAGAAACAGTTCTCTAAAGCGGGGTAAATACTGGCTTTGCCAAAAACCTGGCTCTGTCCAGCCCTCAGAATAATGGCTGCTACATAAGTTACATAAGTGCTCAGTGCATGTTTGAATGACTTGGGCAGAGGCCCCAGATTAGCCAGAACCATGATATTCAGACAAAGGTAAGTGTCAAGAAGAACTCAAAAAAAAAAAAAAAAAAAAAAAAAGAAAAAAAAAATCCTAATTCCTGAAGCTCAAGCAACTATTTGCTGCGAAGACAGGAGTCTTTACTGGGATATCTAAAAGGGCTAGCTATAGTCTCTTGGTATAAGAATCAGGTACCTTTCAGAAACTGTGGTACTGGTAACCTCAAGAGGTTTGCCCCTCAGTTAGGTCCAATGGTATTCTGGGATCACCTTTCCCATGGAGGTCCCCATACTTACTGTTCTTACTATGCCATTTGCACACAGCTTGGCCAGCATCAGATGGCCATCAGACTCACGGACAACAATGCTGCTTCAAGACATAAGGCTTTCATGTATCAGATCAGCTGTCCAGTTATGCAAACAGAAGAAACCCATGAGCATGCAGGATCCACAATCTGCACAAAAGATTCCATGTCTGTGAGTGAAGCAGGCTAACTGCTTCTCATGGTGACTACAGGGGAAATGAGGTGGTTTACACAGCTGGGGTTAGGAACAGGATCAGGATTGCAATCCTATCTTCACTACTAATTTGTTTGTTTGTTTTTTTTTGTTTGTTTTTGGGGGGCGGGGGGATGGTTTCTTAACCACACTGAGCCTTATTTCCAAGCCCAAAGTAGGGGACAATGATACCACATTAGGGTGGTGCTGAGAATTAACTGAGAGGGTATATATAGTGCTCAACACATCATACCTGGCAGTAGAAAGGATTCCGCTGGTAACTGCAATCACATTAATAACCATTTGAACAAACTGAGTACTTATCATGTCCCAGGCTCTATGCCAGATAGGATATAGTACAAAAGCAAAACAGCCCAATCACATACTCATGGATATTTATACTCTAACATAACTAAATTTGACAATGGACAAACAAAATACCTTCATACTTTGTTCTAATAATGATAAAACTGCATGGTTTGACCTAATTCTTGACTTCTATGGACAAAGCTTAAAATGTACACCTAAGGATCCAATGTCTCAAAATTGGAAGGATCTTCCAGTTGCCTTTTGGCATCAGAAGTTCAGAGATGAAATTGTCTAAGGGCACAGCTAGTTTTTATGACTGGGCCTGTGCCTCTTCTTATTCCCCACAATCAGACCTCTTGGCATACGAAATACACAGTAGTTGCTCCGGATGTTTTGCACATACTGTCAGGTAGCACGATCTCAGAAACTTTCTTTTCCAAATCAAAGCCTCACATCATGGTTTCGTTTCTTCCAGTTTACCTTTAACATTATTCCTGGCATGGCTGATGAAAATACGGTATGGAAATAACTTTTTCAATTACAGAGCTAAGTAACCTTTTGTTCTATAGTAAAGATGACTTAACTTCAACCCTGATTAAAATAGACAAATAGTCTTGAGGTTAAGGTGGATGACTTAACTTCAACCCTGATTAAAATAGACAAATAGTCTTGAGGTTAAGGTGAGCACTAGCCCTCTAAATGAAACTTCTGTCTTCAGAATCCCAGTGGTGGGAAATGGATGATGGAGGTTGATGATGCAAAAGCTCAAAATCTGACTCTTCGGGAGGCCTTGATGCAAGGATATAATTTCCTGTTTGATAGCCACAGGCTCAGTGTCCAAGTGTCATTCAATGCCACTGGAGTCACTCACTACATGGTAGGTGTGAATCCTCTTTTACCACCACCCAAGCACAAACCAATATTTCTAAGTCCAAGTGTGATCTCAACCATGTCATCAAAATTGAGAATAAAATGGATTTAAGAGTATCTTAATGCGTTCCATGTGCTAAGCACTGCACTGAGGACTAAAGATATAAGGGTGAACAAAACAGATCTGTTCTTCCCATAGATGTAGACTGACTCTATAATGTGATAGAGGGTAGTACTAAAATCTTCTGGGAGTCAAGATGCTCTGGCTTAGTTTCCTGTAATACGGTTCTACTGTAGGATTTGGTACTTTTGGAGCCAACAATCAAGACACTAAGTTAAAGGAGTTACTGTGCCAAAGTACTTTAAACAGGTCCTGGCACCTAGGCAAGCACTTAAATGCCAACCATTTTAACGAGAACAGCCCTGTTACACATGGAATATAAATGGAGTGCAGAGTCCTATAAGCATTTTCTCTGAATACTATTACCATAAAAATCAGCTTTTGCTCACCTATGCCTAGAAATCACCTATAGGTTCTAACAGTAGACCATGCTAAATTGCCAGATGTTATGAAATACAACATTCTAAAACTAGAACACCTGATGAGCATTCACTGGACAAAATGCTTAAATTCTACTCCAGCCAAAATAGTGCCCAATACTTGAGTGTTTGCCCTGACGATTCTCTCAGCATTGGTTAGAGATTCAAGTAAACCGAGGTCTTTCAAAAAATGTTTCTCTCCCTACCCCAACCCTCAGCAAGGTAACAGTCACCTCTACACAGTGCCTCTGAAGCTTATACACACATCTCCTGGGCAGAAGATCATCTTAACAACACGAGTACTTTGTATGTCAGGTAAGGTCCTAGGAAAGGGCAACTGCTGTTGTGGAAGACACTATTATGGAAGCTTAAAGCTGATCACGGGCATTGTGTTGGCCACTCCCTCTAGATCCCGTGACCTGTAACGCCACACACATGACCCTCACCATACCAGAGTTTCCTGGGAAACTACAGTCTGTGAGATTTGAAAACACGAACTTTGCTGTAAGCCAGCTGCACAACCATGGGATTGATAAAGAAGAATTAAACGGCTTGAGGTTACACTTCAGCAAATCTCTTCTCAAAATGAACGTACGTTCCTATCATGAACCACTGAGATTTATGGAAGCAGGACTTGAAGCCCAGTCTCTCGGTAACCCTGATATAGCTGATGACTTGTCCATAAATTCTAACTGTCCATATAATGGATTCAAACTCTGGAAGGAAGGCCTCATTTGATCACTTTGCCTAAGTGAAATTTACCCTCAAACACCAAGCCTCTTTAAACCACTGCAAGAGGTTGTGTGTGTGTGTGTTTTGGTTTTGGTTTTCCCTCAGCTCATTGAACTGCTTTTAAGTTGCTAATGATGACCCTCTGACACCCTTTTAAAAACAGGACAGTTTGATCCAAACAAGTGTCCTCAACTGTTCTCACTGAGGCCAGTCTTGACTGAAGCAATTGCCAGGGACACCTAGAGAGTAATCTTATGTCAGAGTATGTGTGTTTTGCAATAACATCTGACCACATTTGTAGAGTCCTTTTTACTCAGACCTGGCTTGGCAGAGCACTCAGCTCTTTGGAATTTGATCTGTTAATTCAGGCTTTAGTGTCTAGTACAAAGAGCATGCAGAGCTGGGGATTTCAGGGCATGAGTTTAAAGCAATAAATTTCCTGCCTAGGAAAGCATCCTGATCTGGAGCAAGTGATAGGCTCTCTCTTGTTCTGGTTTAAAGGGAAACCAGATTAATTCTGGAGTGTGCCCTACAGGTATTCAGTGTACTTCCTGCCTGCCTCACTGTGGACTGTTCTGGGCCCCCATGGCTGTGGCTGCTAATTGACATTCTTGTCTCCTTTCAGTCCTCTGAAAAATGCCTACCCTATCAGTTCTACTTAGCATCTCTCAAGCTGACCTTTGCCTTTGAACGGGACACGGTTTCCACAGTGGTTTATCCTGAGTGTGTTTGTGAGCCACCAGTTACTATAGGTAAGAAATCTTTTCTCCTTTATCTCTTGTATATGTGGGAAAACATATAGAAGTTCAGACTCTGTATTGTTTATACTTTGAGGAAACTGATCAGAGCAGAAATCTCGGTGTAGCTGCTATAACAGGGCCACAAGAAGATAATATTTCCAAAATACACATATGGAGAGATCTTACTATAATGAATCCATGTTTAAGTAGTCTGGATATATTCTGCATTATGAGCCTGAGCTCCCCATCTAAATAAGATTGATTCAAATCTGTAACTAGGACTACAAAATTTTAAAAGACTTCCCCCAAATGCCTACAGATTTTTTTCAAGGATGTGAAGTTAGGTATTTCTTGTTCGGTATTGGCTCTGCCCCTATGCTTCTTATTTTCTGACCCATATCCGGTCAAGCTAATGGGAAAAACTAGTTCCTGCATTAATTGACCCCACCTCCACCCCCTCATTTCCCTTCTCCAAACCACTCAGGATTTGAGCCTTGAAACAAGGGATATATTGACACAAGGCATTACACCTGAACCCATAATCTGACCCTCAACTCACTTGAGCCCCTCAGGGTTTTCTCACAGGTCTCCTCATCAACACATGAAGGTTGGTAGATGACCACTAATATGGCAGACCTATTTCTTTAAACTCTTACCACAATCTAGTTACAGGTGACCTGTGTACCCAGGATGGGTTTATGGATGTCAAGGTCTACAGCCACCAAACAAAACCAGCTCTAAACTTGGATACCCTCAGAGTGGGAGACTCCTCCTGCCAACCTACTTTCAAGGCTCCATCACAAGGGTTGACACTGTTTCACATCCCCCTAAATGGATGTGGAACAAGACTTAAGGTAAGTGCCAGCAGAATGAGAAGTGTTCAGACTAGATTGTAAAACCACTGGTCACCCACTTCTAACCTTTCTCTAATCTTAAGTTCAAAGGTGACACAGTCATCTATGAAAATGAAATACATGCTCTCTGGACAGATCTCCCTCCAAGCACAATTTCCAGAGATAGTGAATTCAGGTGTGATACAACTGCTACTTTTTAAGCTCCACATTAAATGAAAGCAGTCTTCTAAACTAAAATTCTTCATACTACTTTGCCCCTCCCCTCGTTACAGAATGACTGTGAAGTGCCATTACAGCAGAGATGACCTGCTGATAAATACCAATGTCCAAAGTCTTCCTCCTCCCGTGGCCTCAGTGAGGCCTGGTCCACTTGCCTTAATCCTGCAAACCTACCCAGGTGAGACATCACAACCTAAGAAATCCTACTTAAATACTTTTAGAGAAATCTTTCCTAACTTGAATTTTCTGATGCTGCCACACTAATGGAACAGTAGTGATGCCTTAGCTCCCACTACAACCATCAACCACTTGAGTACTGAGGAGGTTTCCATTCCATTTCAGATAAATCCTATTTGCGACCCTATGGGGATAAGGAGTATCCTGTGGTGAGATACCTCCGCCAACCAATTTACCTGGAAGTGAAAGTCCTAAATAGGGCTGACCCCAACATCAAGCTGGTCTTAGATGATTGCTGGGCAACACCCACCATGGACCCAGCCTCACTCCCCCAGTGGAATATTGTCATGGATGGGTAGGTATTCTCTATCCATAAGGTAACTCTCAGTTAATAAAAAATAAGTGAAGGAACACCTGGCTGGCTCCGTTGGTAGAATATGCAACTCTTAATCTCTGGGTTCTGAGTTCGAGCCCCATGTTGGGTGTAGAGATCACTTAAAATCTTTTAAAGATTTAGTCATGAGAGACACACAGAGGCAGAGACATGGGCAGAGGGAGAAGCAGGCTCCCCACAGGGAGCCTGATGCAGGACTCGATTCTGGGATCCCGGGATCATGCCCTGAGCCAAAGGCAGACACTCAACCGCTGAGCCACCCAGGTGTCCCCACTTAAAAAGTCTTTAAAAAGTATTGCCAGTGAAGAGAAGATAAAACCCTCTTGGGTTTCAGAAGAGCACTAGTCACAAAGGCCCTGATCTTTGTCTGTGTTCATTAGTAACCAATCCTTGGTCCAATAGCATGACTCATGCTTTCCTCTTACCCTTGAATCTAAAAGAATCAGATCCTCCCCCAAGGATGTCTGGCCCTAAGACTCTTTATGTGGAGAGAAAAGATGTCCAGTTCCTATTCTACAATGTTCCAGGCACGGTGCTATATATGCCACATGCACTATTTGAACCTCATCACTCTGTACAAGACAATAGGCACCTGACTTCATGAAGAAACCCAAGCTTGCTGCTTAATAAATTGCCCAAAGTAATTGGTAAATGGTGGCATTTGAATGCCTATCTAACTATGGCCTGCATAACATAATGCTCTGAAGTTATGACTATATACACTCACAAATTGGTGTTTGTCCTCTGAGCTCTGCCTTCAGGGGCCTGAACCTGGAAAACCTTATACTATCCTCTCCCTTGCTAAGCTCTTAAACTCCAGGTACATTCCTGTCCCAGGACTACACGTAGTCCCTCCTAACACAATTTTCTGTATACGTATAGGTACCATCATAGAGCTAAAATAGCAGGAGTTATCTACCTTTGTCACTGACCTTTACGAACTGCCTAGACATAACTGGTACTCACATTAGTAGGAAGAATTAAGTCAGTGACATCAAGAACTCCTATAAAACTTGTAGCTCTTTATGGGTGTAGCTGGCAAACAAATAGGTACTTAAATCCTATAGGTTAGAAAAACAACTAGCATGTACAACTGACGACTTTTTTTGATAGACCACATCAGAAAGCATACTAATTAAAAGATAAAGGTAGAAGGTAGAACAATTCTGAAGGTATTTGAATATGTGGCTGTATCTGGGCAAATATTGAGTTAAACTTTGGGGGAAATGTGGCTGATGTTCTTCCCTGGTATATGCCTCCTAGCTGTGAATACAATCTGGACAACTACAGAACGACCTTCCATCCAGTTGGCTCCTCTGTGACCTACCCTACTCACTATCAGAGGTTTGATGTGAAGACCTTTGCCTTTATATCAGAGGCCCAAGTGCTTTCTAGCCTGGTAAGCGATTAAGTCACCTGGGACTGTTTGATTGTGAGTGCATCAGTTCCACTTAACTCTTCTTCTATCTCCAGGTCTACTTCCACTGCACCGCATTAATCTGCAATCGACTGTCTCCTGACTCCCCTCTGTGTTCTGTGACTTGCCCTGTATCATCCAGGCACAGGCGAGGTAAAAATTTCAAGTCCTCCTTACCATGAGTCCTTAAAGCAAGCATTATCCTTTCACAATTGGAAACCTCAAGAATAAGGGCTCTGGGGTGCCTGGCTGACTCAGTCAAGATATGATTCTTGATCTCAGGGTTGTGGGTTTGAACCCCATGTGGGTACAGAGTTCACAGAAGTTTGTTTTTCTAAGTAAAGTCTTCACTGGGACTCTTAATTCCAAGAAACCTTCTCATCCCAGTCTGCCCTAGTCCTATAAGGCTGAAATGGCAAGTTCCTGATGATGGGCAAGTTTGGTTTTTTTTTTTTTTAATTTTTATTTATTTATGATAGTCACACACACAGAGAGAGAGAGAGAGAGAGAGGCAGAGACACAGGCAGAGGGAGAAGCAGGCTCCATGCACCGGGAGCCCAACGTGGGATTCGATCCCGGGTCTCCAGGATCACGCCCTGGGCCAAAGGCAGGCGCCAAACCGCTGCGCCACGCAGGGATCCCGGCAAGTTTGGTTTTGCACATGGACTGGAGCCTGATCTTTCACAGACGTGACTCTCCAAAGTTACTATTCTAGATTCTAGGTGGACTGAGAAATTAATCTTCAGATATTGTTTCTCCTGCAAAGGTTGGGAAAACCCATATAGAGCAGGGGACTCCATGCCAATGTGCTCTAAGAAGTCCATTGACACACCTTTACTAGTCATTATTCCAGAGGGTCAGACACAAACGGTTTTCTATCTCCAGCCACAGGCAGTACTGAAGAAGAGAAGATGATAGTAAGTCTCCCGGGACCCATCCTCCTGTTGGCAGACAGCTCTTCACTCAGAGGTATAGTTTTAAAGCCTAGGGCACTGCCTGGACTCAAGTTCTTAGTTTTATGTTAAGTTTAACTATGCATAAATACATGTTTATGGTAATCCAAAGTAATAAAGACTAAGTCTCTCTTCCTAGCCATACCTTTGTTAACTCTCCTATGTACTTTTCCAAAAATCACCCTTAAAAAAAAAAAATCTCTTAATGCAAGTAGAATTATCATATATCCTACCTACTTATAACTTTTTAAACTTGTTTTAACCACTTTATCTGTTTGGAGAGCTACCTCCCTGCTAACAGCTATATAGAATCCCATCCACGTGGCTCTGTCTCAGCCATGGTCCTCATTCGTGGATATGTAGATTACTTCCAGTTTTGTCACTAATGCTGCAATACAATCCTTTTAAATATTTGCCTACTACACCAATTTGGGATACCCATTTGTTTGGGTTTTTTGTTTGTTTTGGTCTTGGCCCAAATTGGAGGGGGCAAGGAGAAAGAATCTCAAGTAGACTTCAGCTGAGCATGGAGCCTAACTTGGGACTCCAAATAGAAGACCCTGAGATTACAGCCTGAGCCAAAATCAAGAGTCGGATGCTTAACTGACTGTACCACCCAGGCATCCTCAGGATATCTTTCTAGAAGTGAAACTATTAGGTCAGAAGGCATGTGACTTAACATTGCCAAACTTTAGTCTGTACTAGATTCTATTTCTGTTAATATCCCATATTTTCATCCCAGAACATCTTAATTTGAGGCCTACAATTTTAAAGTAAGCTGTATTAAATCCCTAAAAACCTGCAAGAAATCATGCCCTTAGAACCATCTCTACTAGTGCCATAACGTTAGTTAAATAGGCTGGAACAGTAAGGTTCTTTCCAGGTGTCAGCTCATCTGTTTTAGATTAATAAAAGTGAGTAGGAAGTGGGAACAGCCACGGGAGCAGAGAGCAGGATGTTGGCTCAAAGAGTAAGCCTATATATATATACCCCGTTATAAGTTACCCAAATGAGTCCTTTGAACCTTAATCTTACCTCTCTGGGGAGCCTCAAGGCTTCAACTTAAGATCATTTAAATCAAAAGTCCTAAGACTTTAATGTCTGCTTCCTTCCTAGATGGTGTGGACTCAAAAGGGCACAGGGCTGCTGGATATGTTGCTTTTAAAACTGTAGTGGCTGTGGCTGCCTTAGCAGGCCTTGTGGCTGCTCTAGGTCTCATCATCTACCTGCGTAAGAAAAGAACCATGGTGTTAAATCACTAAGGATTTTCAAATAAAGTGTTTGTTAAAGTAAGCTGCTTGCTTGTACCTCATTAAACTTCGATGGAGTTCAAGGATTGTTTCTTGCTGTCACACTTGAAGAGGGAATATAGAACCTTTCCACAATCCTGATGGGCTTTGGCTGTGTAACATGAATAAGGAAATTGAGGACTTAATTGCTTCCTGTTAAGCTTTTTCTGACCCCGCTGCCAAAACTGGCAGTGCCAGAAAATTCAACCAGCAGTGGGTCTTAGCTACAGCCCAGCTCTGGGGATGCCTTTAGGTAACTTTAGTCTTCTACCCTCCATTCATATATGCAAGGTGCAGAGACAAGAAGTCACCCTTAGTCATTGGCAGGATTTCCTTTCCCTAGAAGGGCAGGGTAACCAGGTGTTCCCAAGGAATTAATCTAGTGTTCTGCTTCAATTTTCCCTAACTCAAATTACTCTTTGAAAGAAACTTCCCCTGAGAACTTGAGGTATTCACTTACATTCTTCCTTGTACTCCTCATGCAATCTGAGACCAGTTATCTCCCTTAGGGCATGGAAAAGAATATAAGGTTCTAGTTTTCTTAGGGACAGTTAAAACATTCCCAGTCTCATTATGACTCCACAGCTATACACCAGCCGTTTAGCTGAGCCTGGAGAGCTGCTTTCCCACTACCTACACTTGATTATTCCCTCCACTTGAGACTTTTCCCTGAGGGTCCCCCATCTTCTGCTATGCTGTAATTGTATTGAAAGAACCAGTGTTTGCTTCACACTGTAACTCTAACAGACTATCTTCAAGATAACTAATACAGAAAATAACTTGCTTGTATCCTTCAAATAGAAAACGGCTGGCTCTAAACCAGAAACTTTCCTAGGAAAAGTCTTAAAGCTTTCAAATACCTATACATGGCTGGGAGGTTAAAACAGTCTTCAGTGTTCTTCAGTCTTCAACCCTCAACTGTTCGTAGTCTATATTCTGGCTTTTTAAAAACCTTCTTGAGGAAAGAATATTATATATGAATAGTGGATTCTTTTTCTTCCAATATACCTTTTTCATTCTACATCCTTTCATTAGATTTACGTGGTAGAACTTAGCGGCAATGAGGGGAAGGAAACCACTCACATTGTGTGAAAGATCTGGTCTTTCTACAACGATAAAAGTCAAAGCTTCTAGACTGTAATAGTAGTCAAAAGTTCAAGTTATCTCATCAAAGCCATTATTTGGCTATTGCTTTACAAGGGAATATCATTTGCTAATGATAAAAAGTCTTGGAGTCAAGCTCTTCTGTGGTGGTCAAGTTAGTGTTACACATCACAACTAGAAACCTGGTAGTGGACTTGTTAAACCTTGTTTAACCTTGTTAAACCTGTGCTGGACTTGTTAAAATGGCATTTAAAAGTTAGCCATTTGGGATGCCTGGATGGCTCAGCGGTTTAGCATCTGCCTTCGGCTCAGGGCATGATCCTGGGGTCCTCTCTCTCTCCCTTTCTGTGCCTCTCATGAATAAATAAAATATTTAAGAAGTTGGCCACTTAAGCTTCCTGATCCACTGTGGTAGGCCGAATAATGGCAACCCCAACAGATCCATATCCTATCCCCAAGAATCTGAATATTATCTCTATAGTCCCAAATGGACTTTGCAGATGCGGCTAAGGACCTTGACAAGGGGAATATTATCCACTAAGGCCCGATCACATGGGTCCTTATAAAAAGGACAGAAGGATCAGAGTCAGAAGTCCCAATGGAAGCAGAAATCAGAGTGCTATGGGCCACAAGCCACAGAATATGGTCAGCCTCTATTAGCTGGGGATGGCAAGGAAATGGATCTCCCCTAAAGCCCCAAGGAACATAGCCCTGCTGCCCCATTTGGGACTTCTGAATTCCAGAGTTATAAAATAACCTGTGTTTTAAGCCACTAAGTTTGTATTAATTTGTTCCAACAACAATAGGAAATAATCTCTAATCAGTCCCTACTGACAACACTTTGATAGAGATGCACACATTTTACACAGAAGAGCAACTTAAGCCCTAGGGTAGCTTGTCCAAGATCTATCTTGAGGATGGAGCTGGAGCTTCTCATCTCTAAGTTGTTCTGTTTGTGTAGTGTCATAGGTCAGGATCAAAGTGACCTGGCCTCCAGGCTGCCCCCACAGCAGGCATGGTTCTGATGTTTGCCACAAATGCTACGGCAGAACTGAGAGAAAAGCTAAGCTAGCTGTGGAGCAGCTGCTGGGATGAACACTTGTTGCCATGGTAGCCTGGCACAGGTACAAGGAGTGATTGACTAAAGTCATGTTCTTAACTGCTGAAGGTACACATCCTACTGTACATGGGGGAGGCAGCCTCACTGTGTGGAAAGAGTGAGTGTTGGATAAAGCTATGTGCTAGAAGAGATATTCTTAATCAGGCATACATATTTTGAAAAATATGTCATGTCCTGACCCCACCTACTAAACTAGAATCTTTGGAGGGGGATTTAACATGTTTAGGCTCTGTGGGAGGCCAAAGAATGGCCCCAAAATATCTATGTCCTAATCTCAAAAACCTGTGAAGATTACCTTCCATGGGAAGAGGGACTTTGCATACATGATTAATTTAAAAGTCCTGAATGGGGAGATTATCTGGATTATACAGGTAGGCCCTAACTGCAATCACAGGGATCCCTATAAGAGAAAGGGTGAGATCTGACCACAGAAACAATAAGGCAATGTGACAATGGCAGCAGGAACTGGAGTGATGCAGTGTGAGGCCAAAGGAGGGGCTACCAGCTAAGGAAAACATAGACACCAGAACCTAAAGGAGTCCAGAAAAAGGACTCTCCCCTTGAGCCTCCAGAAGCAACCAGCCTCACTGGCACCTTGACTTTAGCCCAGTGAAACTGATTGCAAACTTTTGATCCCCAGAATAAATCAGTCATTTTTAAGCCACTGAGCTTGTGGTAGTTTGTTATAGCAGCAAGAGGAAACTGATACAAGCTCCTCCAGTGATTCAGACATACACCCCTGGGTAAGAATCACTGTATTAGACAAAGGCAGAGGCCCGCAAACTTAGTCACAGACAATGTGTTACAAACAGACATTGTTGCTTATACACAGGAACTAAGAACAAGGGAGCAGTTTATTGTTTCAAGGACTTGGTGGATTCAAGTTGCAACCAGCTTCATTTCTAACCCATAGAATATTCTGGTGGAATTGAGGAATTACTGAGAACACAAGTCCATCCTGAGATGAGAATTGAAGTTGGAAGCCACTGAAGTACCAGAATGTGGATTACCTTTGATGGCGGTCACTACTATGCCTATAAGCAGAGAATCCATGGAGTTAGCATTGCTTCTCGCTTGAAGGAGGTGGTGCATGAAGTGGGAAGCTACCTCACTGTGGACAGGACAGGGGGGCAGCAGAAGGTAGAACATGCAGTGCCTGGCATATCCACACTCTTGATCAGAGCAGCTTCCACCTGCTGAGTCAATGGACTCCAGTGGACTCCAGTGTGTGGGTTGGATTATTTAGGTAGTTTAAGTACTGCTTCTTCTCTTGAGAGTAGATGTCCTGCCAGAGATTAGAGTTCCAGCTAACTTCTCCATGGCCCTGACCTTGGATCATACAACATTCAACGAACCTTGCTTTGTGAGTAAACGCAACTAAAACACTCAGTGCACCAGGACTGATGGTGTAGAGTAGGCTGCTGAATCAAAAAGACTTTTCTTCCCCCTTTCTTCTCCTGTGATATTGTGATTTACAGTAAAAAATAGATATTTGGTCTTTGAGCCATCTAGCACACAGCTCCTAAAACCCTGGGAATTTCTGAAGTGTTGGAGCAATTAAGGAGCCTTTTGTTACATTATTAAAGAACTTTGGGAAACCACCAGATAACCTAGGGGAGGGGGCTGGTTGCCAGGGAAACCAATCTTGAATAGAGGGTAGGAACTTTCAGTCTCACTCCCTTGACTTCTAGGACTTGGCCAGTGACTTAACCAATCACTCCTACATAATGAAGCTTCCATTAAAACCCAAAAGCAGAGGGTTCAGAGAGCTTCCAGTTTGGAAAACACAGGGAGATTTGGGGAGAGTGGTGCTTTCAGAAAGGATGTGGAAGTTCCTTGTCCTTTCACCATCCCTATCCATTTCTTCCATCGGGCAGTTCCCGAGTTACATCCTTTAATAATAAACCAGTGATCTAGTAAGCACACTATTTCTCTGAGTTCTGTGAGACACTCTAGTAACTCTAGCAAATCAAACCCAAGGAGGGTTTGTAGCCAGACCGTCAGAAGCACAGGTAACCACCTGGACTTGTGACTGGCAACCGAAGCTGGGTGGGTTGGGTGAGGACAGTCTTATAGGACTGAAATCTTAACCTGTGGGATGTGATGCTATCTCCAGGTAGATAGTGACAGAATTGATTTGAATTGTTGGACACCGAGATGGTGCCAGAGAATTTCTTGGTGTGGGGAAATCCCCATACACATTGGAATTGGATCCCAAAATCCTCGTTCTCTCCCATCCCCATCTTCCCTAATAAAAGAACTTGGACTCTGTTCTGGAATGGCACAGTATATCCCTAGGGATATACCCTGATTGGGCTAAATAATCCAGATTAAAACTCAATCCCTTTGCAGACCAGCTACCAGCAGGCATATGGTTCTGTTCAATGAAATTGAAAGGGGTATTAGAAAGGGGGTATCTGTCTTTTTCTTGTTTTTTTTAAAAAAGAAAAAAAGCATGTAAGTCTAGATCCTTTTCTTTCTGCTTGTGGATGTGGTTGTGTGACACTGTGATTCTTTGAGCTGTGGCAGCCATTTTGTGACCATGTGGAAACAAGCCTAATGATGCTATTTGAGAATGATGAGAGTAAAACATGGAAAACCTAGATTCCTAATTACTTTATTGTGCTTCCTGAATCAACCCTGAAATCACTTGCATCTTGCTAAAAAGAAAACCACAGGCCCCCAAAGGGAGTAACTCATACAAGGCCAATTCATCAAACCAGAGCTTAATACTTAATCTAACTGCAATTAGATTAAGTATTTCCCCCAGAAATGAAGTCTTAACTGATCAGTCAGGACTTTTCTAGTCAGCATCAATGAGGTAATCTGTCACATGGGCCCTCTCCCTTCCCCAAAGAAAGATGAGGTCATCTGTGTAATACTTCCAGCGCTTCCCACTAAGGGAAAGTGACTTTGCCTAAAACAATATTTTCTTTTGCTAATAACTTCTTTGCCCCACCCTCCTTCCTATAAAAACCTTCAATTTTGTACAACTCCTCAGAGCTCCCCTCTACTTGCTAGATGGAATTCATGACTCACTTCATAAAACCAATTAGATCCTCAAGTTTACTCAGTTGTAATTTTGTTCTTTAACAATCCTTCATGTTTAGTGAGATGCTAAAGATTCCTATTTTTAAGGGCGGCAGTTTGTTTCTTGTAGGTAAAAACATTCAAAATGATTCAGGATTAAAGAAGCTTTATTTTTTTGGAGAACGATTATGGCTATAATCTGCATCTATAAGAACATACCAAATTATTTGTAAGATTTCTTTTAGATTAATAGCAAAATTTGTATAAACCACAAATAAGATCACCTTCTGTTAACAAATTTATTTTGCTTTGGCTCCCTCAAGGCACAAGAGGGCCAGAATCTTGTGGTGTTCATCTCTGAATTCCCACTGGTCCTGAAGGGAGGGAAGATGATTTGACCAAAAATATAGTACAAAGAAGCTTGATTATGTGAAAATTAGTAATGGGAAACCTGGCTAAAATGGAGTCAGGAGGTTTTGGCAGGGGGAGCATTTGTGCCCTACCACTCCAAATCAACTGCAGACCCAAGAGGAAGAGACTGACTTAACTGTGAACATAGATACCACTCTACTCCTCCAGCCCAAGGAAGAGCTGCTTTCCTCATTCCCCACCCTCCACCCGGCCACAGCTCAGCCAATGAGAAGCTACTAACTACACTTTCAACTCCCACTTTCCTCTAATGGACTTTCAGCTCATAACAGCCTTCTTAACTTACCCTTTCTTTTCTCAAAAAAGCAAGCCTTGGTGTGCCTGGGTGGCAGCAGTCAGTTCAACGAGGGACTCTTGGTTTCAGTTCACGCTATGATCTTAGGGTCCTGAGATGGAGCCTCTTGTGAGGCTCCACTCTCAACACGAAGAGTGCTTGAGACTCCACTCTCAACACGAAGAGTGCTTGAGATTCTCTCTCCCTCTGCCCCTCCTGTGAGTGTGCACTCTCTCTATATATAAAATAAATCTTTAAAAAAATAAGTAAATAGGGGTGCTGGGGTGGCTCAGTCAGTTAAGCATCTGCCTTTGGCTCGGGTCATGATCCTAGGGTCCTGGGATCCAGCCCCACATTAGGGTCCTTGCTCGGGGAGGAGTCTGCTTCTTTTTCTCCCTCTGCCCCATCCCACCTGCTCCTTGCTATCTCTCTAAGATAATTTTTTAAATGAACAAATATAAATAAATAAATAAATAAATAAATAAATAAATAAATAAGCAAGCAAGCAAGCAAGCAAGCAAGCCTCTCCTTTGTTCCCTGGATTTACCTACACTTCTGCCACAGCTTGGTCATCCCAGATTGCAATTCTCTTTTATTCCCAAACACACACATCTTTTGCTGGTAAGATAACTGGCAGCATCTATTTTTAGCATTTCAGAGCAGACCTATGTAGTTTCTTTCCTTCCATACCTAGGGATGGATGCTCCCCGCCTCCCCTTAGTTCCTTTAGGGTCAGAGGAGCAAGGAAGATGCTGTGAAGCAAGCACTGGCTGCAGGAAACATGGCTTCGAGCCCTGGCACTGTGGGCTTACAGTGTCTGTGGGTAAAGCACTTGCCCCTCTCTGGCCTCAGGTGTGCCATCTTTAGAAGCAGAGGATTGTGTGATCTGTGGAAGGCTTCACCTGGGAGCTTCTAAGCAATGCAGAAGCTTTGGTCCTGCTCCAGATCTAAGGACTCAGAATCTGCCTTTTAGCAGGACCCCTTGTACAGATGCATTTAAGTTTAAGAATCTAAACTTTCAAAAAAAATAATAATCTAAAGTTTCTTCCGTCCTCAGTGCCAGTCTTTGCTGAGCCTGCTTCAGATTGCTGGACATGAGCTCCCTCTTCTGGCTCAAAAGTTAAACACTTTCTTTAGGAAACATTTCTGTTCCATTTCCACCTGCTGGGTTTTTGTTTTGGTTTTTGCTTTTTGGTTTTGGTTTTGGTTTTGTTGTTTGTTTTTTTAGGATTTCAAATGCAGCTTGAAGCTCCAGCACCTATATAGGGGCATAAGGTCTCCGAGAGCATGTATATGGGGCCTTGAATCTCCTCCCAAGTATTGGAAAATCAAGACACCCACTGCCAGGAGTGAGAGGTGCCCTTTCTAACCTAAATGGCTCTCGATTCCCGACTGCCAAGTGGTCCACCTTCCCCATGTCTCATCCTTGTCACTTCTGCTTTAACAAAAAAGTAGTGAGAGAGGAACAAACAGAGCCCAAGCTGGCAGCCAATGATGGCATGCCCGCAGCTTAGTCACTAGCCAGTTCTGAGACCTTTGACAAATGATTTACCCATTGACCCAGTTTCCTCCTCTGCTAGTAGAGGAGTCTGGTAGGAAGATGGAACACAGCAAAATTGCTGTGAAAGGTCAAAAATGGTAATGAGAATGAAAGATGTGAAAACCTGACATACTTCACAAATGTGAAGGTTTTTCCCTGATGCCCTTAGTACAACTGGCTGACGTGGCGGATTCCAGCCTCATCCCAGACCAATAGCTCTGCTATTGCTTGGCCTAACACTCTTCATTATCGTTTGTCTACATCAAGATTTCTCAACCTTGGCACTGACATTTGGTCCCAGATGTTTCTTTTTGTAAGGGGCTGTCATGTGCATTGTAGGATGGTTAGCAGCATCCCTGGCCTCAGCCCACCATATGCCAGCAGCACCCCTTCTCCCAAACACACATACAGTCATGACAATCAAATAATGTCTCTACATGCTGCCAAATGTCCTGAGATACAGGCTCTATATCCAGGACTTCATGTTTTTTCTAGTCAATGGAAAATGTTCAGGGGTTTCTATATATCAGGTTCTAGGCTACCCAAAGTGAATCTGCAGACATTGTTTTCATCCCCAGAGCACTGGTGGAGAAGGGGGCAGGTAGGGAGGGTAGGAGGAAGGATAAGTAAACATAAGAGAACAGCAGCAAAACAAGAGACGATTCAGTTGAGCAAGGGTATAATTGTTCCACTGTGTTGTAGCACTTTTAATCTAGAGATCACTTGCCTCAGTCTCCCAAAGACTCCGAGTGACTGAGGAAGTCAATGCACAGAGAGGTTGTCACTTGCCACCATGACTTTTCCACAAGGGCTGTAAGTATAAAGAGAGTACACATAGCAAGACATGACTTCATAGCTCATATGAACCTTGAGCTGGGTTGTAGAAGGTACAAATGTTTTGAAATGGGAGGTTTGGAAGGGGGATGCTCCAATATCACTGATTTTCAACTTTTCTGCCACACCTGATGGATAACATCCACCATAACAACATACCCAAAAGGCATACCTGGTTTATATGTAATCCTCATACCTTCTCCCCAGGAAGGCAAAAAAATAACTTCAATAGGGGATCCCTGGGTGGCTCAGTGGTTTAGCGCCTGCCTTCGGCCCAGGGCGTGATCCTGGAGACCCGGATCGAGTCCCTCATTGGGCTCCCTGCGTGGAGCCTGCTTCCCCCTCTGCCTGTGTCTCTGCCTCTCTCTCTCTCTCTCTCTGTGTGTGTCTCTTATGAATAAATTAAAAAATCTTAAAAAAAATAACTTCAATTTATTGTCACAACTCTTACTAATCACTCGGGATGTGTGTGCATGTGTGTGTGTGTGCATGCACGCACATGCATACCTATATAAATCACTCCAACATGTATATTCACACAGGCACATGGTGTTTTGGGGGTTGCCATGGCATAGGTAAGAGAATTCTACATCCTCTCTTTACCCCCCTCTCTAGCTCCACCTTTTCTCTCCTGCGCAAGGAAACACAGCAAAACCTACGTGAAAGTACTCTAATTTATCCTCAACCCTCTTGTGATAACTCACATGCCTTTGCCAGAATGTTGCAACTTCTGGGCTAAATCTCCTGTTCTTTTGTTTTTTAAAGACTTCGTTATTTTTTAAGTAGTCCCTACATCCAATGTGGGACTCAAACTCACAACCCCGAGATCCACAGTGGCATGCTCTCCTGAGTTAGCCAGACACCCCTGAATCTCCTGTTCTATGCAGAGCAGACAACAGAAGCCACACATAGGTAGTAGTTGAAATGGTACTTCTCCTTTAAAGCTATCTATCTATCTATCTATCTATCTATCTATCTATCTATCTATCTATCTATCTATCTATCTGACAGAGTACAAGCTGGGGGAGCCCCAGGCAGAGGCAGAGGGAGAAGCAGGCTCCCACCCTGAGCAAGGAGCCCAACGTGGGGCTTAATCCCAGGACCCCGGGATCATGACCTGAGCTGAAGGCAGATGCCCAACTGACTGAGCCACGCAGGAGCTCTGAAATGGTACTTCTGTGGGGACGACTCTTGGGGCAGCCAACCATTCACATTCCATTTCATGAAACTGGCCATCCCTGGAGTTATTTGACACAGCAGCAAAGGTTATGGGTACTGCTACAGACAGTATATATTAGGGCATATATTAGGGCATTATATATTAGGGCCAAATTTCAGAAGGCCTCAAAGGCAGGTGGAGGAGTTGACATTGAACCGCATGCTGGGTACAAGGGTGGATTTGGCAGTCAGGCAAACTAGGCTTGAATCTCCCTTGTTTCTGTGTGCACTTGACAACTTAGCCTCTCAATCTTCCAGCTTCTTCATCTCTAAAATGGGTGGGAGTGAGGACTGGCTAAAAATGTGTATTGGTTTGTAGAGGGTTTAAGATAGTGCCCAACACATGGCAAAAGCAGACACCTAGGCAGATAAATTAACGTTCCAGCTGTGTGAAGTCACAGCTTCCATGCTCCAAGGATAAATTACCTTTCCAAATGAGCCACACATTGAACTATGCCTAAAAGGCAAGCCACCTTTTGAATAATCAGTGAGTCCTAACATTCCACCAGGCGTGGCTAACAAGAGGCCTTTTACTCATTCCATTCCACTGTTTTAAAGGACGGTGTGTGGTGCGTTTTGACAACTATGCTTTATAGGCTTATTCTGCGGCAAGCGCTCTGCTAGGTTCTGTACGTTATTTTACTTTGTTTGATCAGCAAAGGCCTTGGGCTCCAGGCAACGTGATAATTTGAATTGCAAAGCCATGATTTAAGTGCCATGTTTCTTGGCAGAATTCGTGAGTCAGTTCTGCTTCTAAACCTTAGTCTCACTTCTAAAATCCCGAGGCTAATGGATATTAAAAAAATGAGAAGCCAGCAGGGGCAGCTTGTGATGGGTCTTACCCAAGTATAGTGGGAAAGCACCTTGCATGTTGCAGGGTTTGAAGCAAGGATGTTTATGAAATCCAAAATATGTTTTAAAACCATCTCTTGGCTACTTCTAGGAATGCATTCCATAAAATGGCTATGTAAAGCTCTCAGCATGGAAAATACTTCCAAATCTCGTATCCCCAGCCCAGGCTTACACTCTAAGCCAACTGCCTACTTCACACATCCTATTGGTGTTAAAAAGGCATATCTGACTTAACACAGGCAAAGACTTTTGAATATTCATCCATCCCCCATTTCAGAAAATAGTGTATCTACCCATTGGCTCAAGTTAAAAAAATTTAGGTGCCATCCTATGTTACCCTTTCCTTCATCACCCACATGCCATCCATCACCAAATGCTGCTAGCTCTCCAAATGAGGAATATCTCCATCACCCCCATCCCGGTGTGGTGCCACAACCATCCTCTGCAGACCTAACTGGCCTTCATCTCCTGATCCATTGGCCACGGAGTTATCTTTAAAAACCAAGTCTGATTATGTCCCTCTAAAATGCATTGTCTTCCCTTTGCTCTTTGGTGTAAATTTCTTACTCTGTGGGGCCCTGCATGATGGGCTCCCGTCTCTTTTTCATCTACTCATTGCTTACCAGGCCCAGCCACACTGACATCATTTCTTTTCCAATCTTTGGGTCTCTGTGTCCCTGTGCTCCCTGCTTGGAATACCCACCCCCAGCTCTTGGCATGGCAGTAACTTCTCAATCTTTGGTTCAGAGAAGAGATCCTTGTTTGCTGTGACAAAAGTGGCCTCCCCTGGCTATTTATCGCCCTTTTACTTTCTTTGATATGCTTATCACAATCCAATATTTTGTTTACTTGTTGTAGCAGGTAGACCGTGGTAGGGGAAGCCCATGATTCTGACCTCTAGTATACATGCCTTTGTGTGATCCTTCCTCTCAAGTGTGGCTAAGACCTGTGATTGCTTCTAACCCACAGAATATGGTGGAAGTGACAAGATATATGGGATTACATATACATGATTATACTACATAAGAAAGTAATGTCTGCCTTGCTAAGAGAATTTCTCTCTCGGTGGCTTTAAAGATGCAAGCTGCCAAATGTGGGGTGCCACAAAGCCTACAAGGAACTGGATGCTGCCAATGACCATGTGGGCTTGGATGTGGATCCCTCCCCAGTTGAGCCTCAAATGAAAACCCAGCCCCAGCAATACAGCACTTGTAGTCTTGAAAGGACCCAACTAAGCCAGGACTCCTCACACACTAAAAATGTGACATAACATATGTTAAGTCTATAGTTTGTGGTAAACTGTTATACAGCAACAGTTAATAGACTTCTTAAGTGATTCTTGTGTTAGAAAATAAACTTCAGGAGGCCAGGGACCTTTTCATTTTTTCATTACTACCCAGCTGGGAGGTAGCATAGACGGATGAGAGCAAACATTTACATGAAGAAAAGAAATGTTTAATAAATACCAAGTATTAATACTCCATATACTGGCAGGAACAGGCAGTTCTTGTTCTTTAAGAGGTAAAGCCACCTTTAGGGACAGGCATGGCCTTCATGGGACTCAGAAGTTTCCAGATTAAAGCCTTTATGTCCTACTGATGCAAGTAGCAGGTTTTTATTTTGTCTGCTCAGCAAATATTTCCTCTCCTTCTCATATTCCTTTGGGAGTATGCACCCCACCCTACGTGAAACCAATGGGGTTGACCTAAAACATCCCCTGGTTACTAAAGCATTGACTTATGGCCCATCCCTGCTCCATCAGCATAGTCTACCCTCCTGGTCACTGATTGGGTCAGGGTTGTTCACATGACCCAAGTCTGTGCAATCAGCCCCAAAGTCAGAATATCTGCAGGTGCTGGTGGGTGAGGCAGCTTCCTCATCACTGCAGATGCAGAGTACTAACCATGGGGCTGACATAAAGCCAGAGCTGCTGGGGCCTCCACATATGCAGGACCTGCCTGGAAAAACAGCTCACACGAAGAAAGCAATGCTGAGGGATGAAGGGGGAGAGATGCCTCAAGATGCCACTTGAGTCTCTGGATCCAGCAGTGCCTGAAAATCTACACCCTGGCTTTTTAGTTGAGTGAAATGAACTCCCCTCTTCTGCTCCCTTCCCCCCTTTTTAAAGCCACTTTAGGTGGAGTGTCTTATCATCAGCCCTATTACCTGGGATCTGCCATGAAATCAACAGAGAAGGAAAAAGTGGGTCTGATGTCTCAGGGGTGAAGAAAAAAAAAGCTCATCTAATAAATATTTAATAAAATGCCACAGACCACTGAAGTAGAAATCCCACTGGATTTTAAAAGCTTGTGTAGTCCTTTAGCATTTTCATTGGACTTTTTATAGAAATGGCTTAAGCTAAGTTCTCTAAACAATACAAAAACTATCAAGTGCAAATATTTTAAAGAGTAACAGCACTTAACAGTACTCAACATAGAAACTGTATCTTTAGACTTTTTCAAAAGTGCCCTTGGCTAAAGTTAACTTTGGACTCGGTTTTTTAACTTTGTCTGAGAGGGCATTATTGCCAAATATTGCTGGTTTTTCTGATAAAAAGCTAATAAGGCAGAAGAGATTGCTCTGTTTTGGATTACTTTTCCCCACTTTGCTTCAAATAAGTGAAAAATAAACAGCCCCTCTCCTTTCTGAAGGAAAGAAAAAAAAGAAAAGAAATCCACAGTTGCCCCCAAAGTGGGTGCTTGGACACAAGATCTGAGCCTCCAGGGTCAAGCAGCCAGGCTGCAGGGGCTCACAATTGGGCCAAGGTCAAGTCTGCACATGGAGGAGGAGTGAAAGGCAGGAGGAACTGCTGAGCCACTGCAGTTCTCAATTAATTCTCATGTGAGGGAAGGCCAGCCAACAGAACCCCAGGACTCATGCAAGCGCAATGAGCTCCCCAAATCCAAATCCCTCCCCCCCCCCCCCCCCCCCCCCCCCCCCCCCGCTCCTATGCATAAATGAAGAAGTTAGAGGATGCTTCCGAGGAGTGCTTAACCACCTCCCGCCCCCCTTCTGAGTCATAATCCCAAGGGCTGAGTATGATCCACAGCCTTCGAGAGGTGCTTGGAAAAAGCTCTGGCTCCGCTGGGCTGGTTATTCCTGGTAGAGCCCCTCTAAGTCTGCGGACTTCATAGCCAGCTGACAGTTGCCACTGGAGTTTTGTTGTGTCAAAAGTCTGTTTGGTAACAAGAAGAAATGGTTAGCTCTAGGGCCTCTTTAAAGAGCTTTAATGTTGAGAGTGCACAAAGCTGAATATATGACATTCTTTGTTGGTTTATTTTTAGCTGCTTCTTGCAACCACATCAGATTTAAGGCCACACCTATTTTACAGATGAGGAAACTGAGGGCACAAGAGGCTAAAATAACTGAGTTAGGAATAGGTATTATGGCCCCTTTCCCCATTCTAATTTTGATAATGTATTTTCTCTGTCTGCTATGTCCTCACCACAATCCCCTGATTGTTGGAGTGACCCTATTTTACCAGTGAAAGAAAACTGAGAGCTGAGAAGTTAAGCAACTTTTTCAAGATCACACAGCTAAAAAATGGTAGAGCTGGGATTCAGACCCTTATCTTCTGATTCCAATTAACTGTTTCATGATATCTTCAAAAAAAGGGAGGTAGGGGGGAAAAAGGAAGAAATATTGGTCTTTTTTAGTGTCTGTGATGGTGTGTTTCTGAAGAATCTAAGAAGGTACATAGCATTATTGATATTAACTGGATCTGTGGGTTATCTTTTAATTTCAATTATCTTTGCCAACAATGACACCCCACTGTGTAAAACTATGGCATACACCAGAGTTAGGCTGACCAATGAACATTCCCAAGGTCCTTCTTGCAGGTTTATATGGGAGCTGAGAAAACAGGGCACTGCACCTTGGTAAACAGACCTTGGTTCTTTTAGAGCAAGGATTGGCAAATTCCTTGGGCCAAATCCAGCCTGCTGTCTGTGGTTGTAAATAATTGGAACACATCCATGCTCACTTGTTTTCTTATTATCTATGTTGCTTTTTGGCTACAGCAGCAGGGTTGAGGATTTGCAATATAGATCACATGGCCCACAAAGTCTAAAATATTTATCATCTGGCCCCTTACAGAAATTATCTGCTGATTCCTATTTTGGAGTCATTTGGTACCTTGGTTAAGACGCTTTGGAGTTCACTGACCTCCGTGTACGTCCTTTCTTTGCCACATTTTGCTTTGGGACTTGGTTTCATTTCCCTTGTCACAGAATGGAGCTAGGACCTGCCTCATAGGGTGGTTGTGAGGATTACATGAGCTAAAGGCCTGGAAAATGCATTAACAGAGTGCCTGGCACAGAACAAGTACTTGATGGGTTTTAGCCACTATCATCAATTAAGCAAGAGCCTAAAGGAAGCATAATGGAGTCACATTCCACTTGAGACTTAGATTCTAAATTCGACAAAGAGAAAAAGATAAAAATCAAGCATTTAAAAAAATCATCTCTAAAAATCCCTTAGGAGGGCGGCTCATTATAGACAAACACATGGTCTTAAAGTAATTCTGACACAGCTGGTTTTCCCTCCAGCATTTAAACAGATCACTGTTCCTTCAGCTGAGGCTCCAGCCAAAGTGTAGCTGGCATTTAGGAACCATATTGTAGAACAAAATCCATACCGCCAAACAGTATGGATTCACTCTCAGTATGGTGAGACACACGCTGAAGAGCAAAGATGATGGAAACAGACCTTGGTAAATAGCAGGTTCATGGGCCCCTGTATCATCTGGAGATGCGTGTATGTGGAGTAGAATGGTAGCTCATTATTCTTGTTGCCTCCCCACAAAAAACATTGTATTTTGAATCTGTGTAAATGTAACATCATTGCCATGACAACAAAATGAGTAATTGGGTGTGGTGGATGATGACAGCAATTTTGTTTGAAGCTCCATTGTAAATTCTCATTTGATACCTGATGTGTGTGGGAAACGATAAGGAACACCTGCCTCTCACAATTTTACTTCTAGACATCCAACTAGCATTAGGGTAATATTTGTGAAAATCCTCCAAATGGTAAAAATTAAATTACTGAATTAACATGTATTTACCTGGGAGGAAACCAGTAGTTGACAAGGCTGGAGACCACGATGTAGGACACTATGATTGTCCCTGACATGATGAGTGATACAAAGCTCAAACCACAGAGGACACACAGCAGTGAGAGGCCGCCCACTGAGATGACCAGTCCTAGAGGAGAGCATAGTTACAGGAAGCATTCAGCTAAAACAAGTTGAAAGCTGCCAGACCCCAGGCCACTGTGTTTGTGACACTTAATTCAGATTTCTTAAGTGAGATCTCCCATCAATATCCAAATTTCCAGCATCACTTAAAAAGGAGGTAATCTAACCACCCGAGTGGGCCTCACTGCAAGGCAAACATCCTTTTCCTTGCCTTGGGAGGGGTCAAATAGCTCAGAACTCCATCCTTTTGGCTACAGTGATGTAATTTCAGGGATAAACCCTAAAAGGAAGTAAACCAGAGAATATAAATGGATGTGCTGCTTTTTTTTAACAAAGATTTACAAAATCATGGGTCCGTGTTTTTCAAAGTGTGGCTGACAACCACTGTTATCAGAATCAGATGCCTCTGGAAGGCTTGTGAAAAAACTCTGATTTCTGGACCCCACTCCAGAACTACTCATTAACAATCTCTGAATGAGGCCTAAAAGTCTGCATTTTCAAAAAACAAGTAAGACTTATGCACACTCAAGTTCCAGACTTCTGTTCTAAAGGCTGTGTATGTTAGAAAATCTTTCCTTCTCCAAAGGAAACAGAAATTGTTCCATGTCTTTAAATCCTGTCCTCTGTAAAGCTTTGCATGACACCACCAAAAGTGGCTCCCTTCTTCTAAATTTACTTTTGCTATATTACTCATTCATTCCTCCACCCATTCTTATATCCATCCATCTACATCAATATTTACTCAACAGCTACTATGCCTAGCTGTATTCTGCTCATCTGCCTAGGATGCCTACCAACTCCTTCAGTGATAAATTGCCTTATCCATAGGGAATTGCCTATCCCCTGGGGAGGGAAGCAACTCTGGGTGCTCTTAGCTCTGGAAAGCCATAGGATAAACCAGAGGTGACTGCCTGACCCAATGGCAACCAGCTCTATGGCCAGCATCCTGTAGTTTGTGATCCGATATGAAAAGGTAAACCGGGATGCCTGGATGGCTCAGTGCTTGAGTGTCTGCCTCTGGCTCAGGTCATGATCCCAGAGTCCTGGGATCGAGTCCCACATCTGGCTTCCAACAGGGAGCCTGCTTCTCTCTCTGCCTGTGTCTCTGCCTCTCTCTGTCTCTCATGAATTAATAAAATCTTTAAAAAAAAAAAAAAAGGTAAACTAAGCCAATCAGATCTGCCTTCTCAGTAATTTTATCTTAGCAACAAAGGGAGAAGGTGATAGTTGGCAGTGTGACTTCAGGAGGAAAGGTGGAGAAGGAGAAACACTAGTACTTAGCCAAGCACCTGGCATGCAACAGGTGTTCAATAACAAGCTGTGGAATAATTGGATTCTGTTACCATTCATGCAGAAGCCACTCTGTGCCCATATTTTATGGGGCTCTAAGTTTCAATCCTTACAACAACCTTTTGAGACTGTATTATTATTTCCCCAGTTTACATATGAGGAGCTTACAGCTCAGAGAGGGTAAATAACTTGTCCAAAACCACATTGGTGGAGATTTTAATGTGGACTCCACAAGGTCCATCTTTTAACTATTCTGACAATCTGCCTTGGTCACTGTGATCTTTTCAAGAACAAGTGCATTTGATAAGAGTGACAGGTACTCAATAAATACTGTGCTTCCAACTGAATCATTTTCCAAGGGAGTGAATAGATGAGCAGGATACCTTCCAGTAAAATGACCCCCACAAAAGCAGCCAGGGAGGTAAGCACCACGATGAGGAGGAAGAACCCAACAGGAACGGCTGACATGGCAACAAACACCAGCACACTGAGGGCCAGAAAAGGATGCCTGTCCAGGTATTGACCCACCAGAGACTTCATAAAGGCAACCACCTGTAGGCAAAAGAGAACCAGCCAGGATTGAATGTCATATCCGAAATGCCAGGTTGATGGATCCACTTGAGCTGCAGTATAACCAGAGGCTGTCAAGTTGGATGGCTTGTAAGAAACATAACAAGTCAACACTAACAATCCTCCCAAGACATGAGTCACCCTGACAATAATGTAAGGCAGCTGTAGACAGGTGGCAAATTTGAAGGTCCCACCCAACCTCAAGTTTTTGACAGGATAGACCTGGCCATGGCTCTACAACTTAACACACACCTCCTCAAGAGACCCTCAGCATGTCTGTGCATGGATGTAATGTACAATTTATCTCCTACTTCACAACTGAGGTTTCATACTTGAGGCCACTGAGGCACAGAGATGTTAAGTCTGAGCTACTTGGCATCACCTGGGAGCTTGTTAGAACTACAGTAGCTCAAGCCCTGCCCCAGACCTGCTAAATCAGATGCTGGTTTTTAATGAGATTCCCAGGTGACTTGGACATGCATTAAAGTCTGAGAGGCAATGGGACTTCCCTAGAGTCACAGTTTCCAAGTGGCAAAATCTAGGCATTTGAAGCTGAATCTTTTCACTCTAAATGTCAAATGCTTGCAATTGCTGCCACCTTGTCAGGAAAAAATGCTTTTATGTCACCATGGATACCACAGTCAGGCCATAGCTCCAGGACTACTGTCAGCTTATGCTATGTTAATCAACAAGCTATCTTCACTCATCAGGCAGAAGAGTTTCTGGATCTGGCTCAATGGGGGAGGGCTGCTTTAATGCAGAGCTGGCCCTAGAAATTCCAGAAGGATGGGCTTCCTCCTCTCATTAAGCCCCATTCTCTCTTGCCTCACTACTGACGTGTTAGTTCCCTCTAGAGTTTCCATCAATGCAGAACTTTTCCTCATCAAAACCTTCCCAGGTCTCATTCCTTAAGGCCTTATAGGCCAGCAGCTGAAATGAAGAGGAAAATCAAGCTACAGTGATCATAGGAACAGCTAGACAAAATAGGTGCCTCATGACTCCAATGGTGGGAATCTGGACAAGCGGGAAGACAGGGTTTTGTAGTTCAAGATGATGGTGATCAAAGTGCAGGGTTCATATTGCTTAACCAGAAAGGGCTGTCTATTTCAAGAAAACCTGCCATTGGTCCTAGGGCTTCAGGGTTGCCTCCTTAGGAGAATCTCTAGGCATGACCAAGTCCACTTCCAGTCAGGGCACAAAACATGCCACAATGCCCACTGGCTATACTGCCTCTAGCTACTCCTATTGGAGAAGAGCTACCAGACTTGGCTATTCAACTTCTCTAGCCAGAGATGACTATACTAGGAATGCCAAGCTCTGATAATCAGGACCCAGTAAGACTCTCCTGTTAAGGTAGTTAAAGATGAGAGACGAGGGGTCACAGGAGTGGGGCTGGTCCCTGGAGCTATCTTGATTGCTTTCCAGCTCTAGTCCACGTGTATTCTTAGTAAAACCACCCAGGCAGCATCTGAACTATTCTCTAGGATCCTTTGAATCAAGAGACCTAGTAACTGCAGAGGGGAGCAGATGAGGCTTAAACGCTAGAAGGCCAGACCTATGAGTTTACATGCAGACCATCCAGCACAGTAGCCCCTATGGCCACTGCATACCTGAAATATGTCTAGTATGACTGGTGAACTACATTCTTAATTTAATTTGAATTTAAAAACTGATATATGTTGCAATCACTGGAATATTTTTAATTACATTTCAAATAAGGTATATTACTAATAAATTTTTCAAACATACAGTTTATCAAATCTGAATAGAGATCAAGTGCTTTCAGTGGAAACTTAGTATCAGAATTGAGACATGCACTAAGTGTATTAAAACATGTAAACTGGGCAGCCCCGGTGGTGCAGCGGTTTAGTGCCGCCTGCAGCCCAGGGTGTGATCCTGGAGACCCTGGATCGAGTCCCACGTCGGGCTCTCTGCATGGAGCCTGCTTCTCCCTCTGCCTGTGTCTCTGCCTCTCTCTCTCTCTGCATCTCTATGAATAAATAAATAAAATCTTTAAAAAAAAAAAAACATGTAAACTAATCACTAATTTTTTATATTATTACAAGTTGAAATTGTATTATTTTAGATATACTGGGTTATATAAAATATATTACTAAAATTAATTTCACATCTCTTTAATGCTTTTTAATATGACTACTAGCAAACTTTAAATTCTATACAAGGGTTGCATAGTATTTCCCTTGTAAAGCACTCGTTTAAACTTTATCTAGAAAAAAAACAGGAAGCAAACTGCTGGCACTTGAACAGGACTATGATATAATCAAAGGGCCAATTTAAGAAATATGAACCCAGCAGTTATGTGCAAAAAGCAATTATGAGGATTTGCAGGAAGTCAGGCAGGAGACACTGATGGTGAAATGATGGTAATACAAAAGTGGAATGACAAAGGAAAAATCAATAGGACTTGGGGACAGTAAGGCATGGGGATCCAAAAGGAGAAAACCAAGACTGTACTTCTTCCAGACCCTAGGGAATCTATTTTTCTCTTAACCTGTTCTGAGTCTGGGCCCTACAATCAAAAAATAGAAAGTCATTCAGATATACAGAGAGACCATTTAAGATGCAGTTAAGTCCAGCAATTATCTTCCCACAGGAAGGATGGCCCTGCTCAGGCCAGTCTGTCACAGAAGGGGAGGATATGATTCAGTCACACCTAATAACAGAGGACATTCATTAAACACTCAGGGGCCAAGCACTGTTTTAAATGATTTCAGTGTATTTCCTCATTTATTTCTCCCTTCAATGCTCAGAGGCAGATAACGAGGAACATTATTTAAATCCAGGGAATTAGAGCATAGCAATTAATTTCTCATTCTCATGGCAACAGGTAGGGATACAATGGGAGGATGGAAAGTGGGACAGCTTATTACTCAGTAACATGAACTGCAATTTTCCATCCCTATCCTGGAAATAGGCACAGGTCATCCGAACTGGGTTTTACAGGCAGAGTGCTGTGCTGAAGAACTCAGGAACACCAGCCTGGGACAGGCTAGCACCATTAGGAGCCAGGCTCTGTGCTATAGCCTTCTTGAGCCACTTCTGAGATTATTCTCATAACAAACCAATGAGCCTGGCATTGCTTATTTTAGAGAAGGGGTGATAGAGATTCAATGTCCTAAGCAACTCCACCCAAGGTCAGAAAAAGGCAATTTATTTTAAAATGCACAAGAGTATGGTAGGTTCCAAAGTAATGCAGCCAGTATTTAAGGACAGAAAGGCTCCATCTGAAACTATTCAGGAGACAAGGCAATTCCCTGGTATCGGAATGCAAAAGACCCTTGCTACCAGAGGAGAGAAGTATGGAGGCATCAGGATTATTTAAAATCACTGGCAATGATGGCAAGTGCAAAGTATCCATACACTTTGAAATGTCTACCTCAGAATGTAGACATGAACATTAAATAAGACATGCCAAAGGCCTAACACATGCTTGGCATATAGAAAGCAATCAGGGTTAATCAATTCACCATCAATCTCTATTATTTGCAGGTTCTATATTTGCAAATTCACCTACTCACCAAAATTTATTTGTGACCACAAAATTCACATTTGTGGTGCTTTCGAGAATATGTATAGAGCATGGAAAAATTTAAGTCACCTGACACATGTTCCCAGCTGAGGTCAAACTAGGCAATGCTCTTATTTCAGCTCTTTAAAACAACTGTCCTTCCAAGGTATATTTAGTACCACTTTTCCTCACATTTCATGGTTTTTTTTTTATTATTATTGGTAATTTCACCATTTAAAATGCAAGAAGTGGGACGCCTGGGTGGCTCCCTAGTTGGGTGCCTGCCTTCAGCTCAGGTCGTGATCCCAGGATCTGGGATTGAGTCCCACATCGGGCTCATCGGGCTTAAGGACAGAGGAGCCTGCTTTTCCCTCTGCCTATGTCTCTGCCTCCCTCTCTCAGTCTGTGTCTCTCATGAATAAATAAATCTTTTAAAAAAATTTAAAAATTAAATGCAAGAAGTACTCTCTAGTGTTCTTAAGTGTAAGAAGGGTAGGGATCCACCTTAAGAGAAAATGTGTTAGATAAGCTTCATTCAGGCAAGAGCTATAGTGCTATTGGCCATGAGTTTAACATTAATGAACCAACAACATATACTAAATAAGTTGTCTTTAAGCATAAATACACATACAACAGTTTATATATTTATCAGTTGATGAAAATGTTGTGACTAGAAATTTGCCAGAATCTAATCTTATAGGTCCCCTAGGAGAAATTGCTCAGTAGTTGCTATTTTGTTGTTTGAGGTGACCTCATAGAACATAACTAACACATATAATAAGAACCAAATGCACATGTAGGATGAGTAGGAGGGCCTTTCTTACTAAGCTAACTTTTAATAACAAGAGTCTCAGCCTGTTGACTAGAAAGCTGCTTGGCCAATTTAAAAATAGCTTGCTAAATTCACAAAGAGGGCCAGAGGCATTTTGGGATGAGTCCAGGAAAGATCTCTATAGAGTATATTGCTCTAGACTGCAAAGTGGTGTCTCTTCAAATATACCCAAGGGGAACCGTGCTAATACAAAAAAACAGATCACAAACCAGTTCATTTTGTTACATACACATATGTATTTTATGAGTATATTGTATAGGAAAAAACGTCTAGAGGGAAGACAGCAAAATGTTAATATTATCTCTGAGAGCTGTTATTTTCCCTGACAAAATGCTGAATGACTTATAGAAGAAAGAAAAAAATTCAAGAAAGCAGAATATACTATCTCAAGCCCCATTGCCACCAAATGGCTACTAAACACTTGAAAAGTGGCTAATTCAAATGGAAATGTGCTATTAAGTGTTAATAAAATACACACTAGGATTTTGAAGACTTACTACAAAAAAGAATGCAGAACATCTTCATACTATTTTCATTAATAATTTTTTATGATTACGTATTGAAATGATATTTAGATAAATAAAATACATTATTAAAATTAACGTCACCTGCTTTTTACATTTTAAATGTGGCTACTAGAAAAATTTTAAATTATCTATGTGGCTCATATCATACTTCTATTGGACACTAGGTTTCTCGCAGAAAACTGGACTCAAATCTTAAAGTAGGGGACTCCTGGGTGGCTCAGCAGTTGAGCAGACTAAATTAGACATGGCTCATTAAGACTTTCTTCCCTTCCTCCTCCATTCTTATTGCCTGGAATGTGAATATAATGGCTAATGCTTTAGCAGCCATCTTGGACAATGAGTTTGAAGATCACAATTTACACATGGCAAAGTGGTGAATTACAGAGATTCCTGATCTACCTCCAAATTTCTTCTACTTCAGAGAGAATAACTTTCATGGTGTTTAAGCTGCTGTTATTTGGGGATTTTCCATTACACAGTCTGATTGTAAACTGACCTTTGAGTTATTCTGGATGGACTCTACCAGCAAAGACAGCTTCTTCTGCAGCTCCTGCAAGTCCTTTGAGGTACTCGGAGGATCCTCTTTTGCCATCCTGAAACCAATGCCCAGTCTCTTTAGAGATCAATTCTTCTATCAGTAAGCTGTCCCGGGCAGGGCACAGTTGAATCTCTCATGTCACCCAGTCTCTTGCTGTCACTGGTGAAACAAAAAGAATCTTGAACCATTAGTATAATATTCACCTAGCTAGTTCAACAAAAGCTTCTACTATCCTCACACATTGATGGTAGGTGTGCAGGTGAAGGGTAGCTTGGCAATATCAGAATTTCTAAGCACACATACCTTCAACAATGTATTTTTCAGTAATCTGAAGGAAATAATCAAATAGGTGTATCAAAACATACAAAAAGGATGTACAGTGCAATTCTATGTGTAATATATAATAAACAGCAAAACATTGGAAAGAAGCTGTGTATCAGTAGGAAATTGGTTAAATAATGATAAGTTCATAAGATGTATTACATAGTTGTTGATAATGTGGACATCTAGTTAGTGACATGAAAACACATTCATGATAAGTGAAAAAAATTTTTAAGATATCCTATATTGTTACATAAATATATGTATTTTATGTCTATATTCCATAGTAAAATAAAAGACCTAGAAGGATATAGATCATATAATACCTAAATGTTAATGGTATTATCTCTGGGGGCTTATTTTTTCAGTCTGACAAACTGCTACAAAGAATATAGAAGCAAGAAAGCTGAATACACTATTTCAAGCCCCTCATTGCCTCCCCCCACCCCCCACCAAAAACCTTTAACAGTGATGGTGGCCAACTTCTTTATTGACTACCCACACTAAACAGGTTGGCTTCCAACCTTATAGCACCATAAATCATTCTCTGTTGACTTGTAAGTGTCCTCTTAACAGGAGAGGTGTCTCAAGGGCAGACCTAGCCACAATTATACACTGTGACTCAACAGCCTTTAATTTCCAGGACTGTCCTAAGTCATGTGACTACAAAACCAATTTGTTTAAGATCTCTTTTTCAACCTTGTTGGATTTTAAATATCAACAAATATATCATTCTCATTTTTTATTTCCCAGAACTGTAGGGCTAGACACAATTTCACCCTTATAAATGACCTCCTTACTACTGATAGTAAAAAGAAAAAAAAGGGATGCCTGGGTGGCTCAGAGGTTGAGAACCTGCCTTCAGCCAAGCAAGTGATCCTGGGGTTCCAGGATCGAGTCCCATACCAGGCTCCCTGCATGGAGCCTGCTTCTACCCCCTCTGCCTGTGTCTCTGCCTCTTTCTGTCTCTCATGAATAAATAAAATCTTAAAAAAAAAAAAAAAGAAGAGCCTCAAGGATTCTGTTATAGTGATCAAAATTAACTAAGTGATGCTGACACCTGTTTACCATATTGACTTATACCACACGGTAATTATGTGAGTTAAGGGGAGAAAGTTACTTTACCAATACCTAGAGGGTCTAAAATGCAACTTAAAGTACGTTTTCGTCACTCCAGCTAGAGAGCCTTTCCTACAGCTCCGTTTGTGAAACAGGAAACCTTTGGATCTTTGAAGATCCAACTGGCACACATCTCGTATTTGGGATGTTCCCAGGACTCAGCTCTCCTACTCTCATCTCTGCAGCAGACAGAAACAAGCCCAGCTCCCATTACCGGTCTCCAGAGGTCTAGGGAACCCAAGGGCCACCCAGACCGGTTTGGGGAGTCCGATGGTAACGAGCATGGGTAGAATGTCATGGGCCACAGCCATCAAATACATCCACCTGGCTTCCAATCCCCAGCCACTCTACAGAGGGAACTCCCAGGCACTGAGAAGTCTCTGGAGCGGAGGGCAACCTGGGATCCCCAGCGCGGCTCACAAGTTCCTTGCCTTCTCCCGGGCCCTCCAGGCTGACCCAAAAGACCACTGGCCAATCCGACCCGCGGCTCTTGCATTCCAGCCCCTCCCAGAGTTAACGGCCAACCCCAGCGTTTCAGCTGGAAGGGAGAGGGGGTGCATCTCCGGTTGGGGGAAAGGAAAGCTGGGCGCCTCGGGCCGCCCCAGGCCGCCCCCTCCCCATCTGCTTACAGTCGGTCAACCCTCGAAGACGCTAGGTGGAGCAGGCGCCCAGCTTCTAGGGATCCTTGCGCAGAGGGGAAGAGAAAGAGAGGCAGGTGCAGACGGGGAGGGTCCGCACGCGAGAGAGCACAGAGGCTAAGAAAGGGGCGTTCACGGGGGAGTGGAGTACCCGGTCATTAATGTGGGGGAGAAGAATCCACCTTTGTTCCCTGGAGAGCCCCTCTCCGCGGTGTCGGTAGAGAAGAGAGACCTGCGGGAAGGAGGGCACCCATATTCATGAATCTCGGGGAGAGGGTTTGGAGACTCCCCCGCCAGGTTTCCCAAGAAGGGACAAGGTCTCGGGGGGTGGGGTGGGATGCGCTGGCAACCCTTTTACCAAATCTAGTGGTGGGTGTGAAGAAGTGCGTGTGTTCCCAGCCCGTCTTGGGGGCTCCGAAGGGTGAGACATTCCTTTTCACTAAACTGCGGACAGCGCAGGAGACCCTCTCAACCCATGCCCCCGAGCCGCTTCGTATGCCCCTCCCCGCGAGGTGACCTAGCCAGCCCGGGCACGTTGCACCCTAGCATCCGAGATGCGAATCTCACCGGTCCTGGCGGCCGCGCTGTCCAGCCAGGGTCTGCAGGCGGAGGCACAGAAGCGCGGTGGGGGGAGGAGGAAGAGGAGCAGGGAGAGACGTTAGAGGGAGGAACTCTAGTGCGCACAGGCGGGAGCTGGCGCCTGTTTCCTGCCCCACCCAGGCTGCCGCCGTCCTCCGCCCTCGCCCCGCCCCCTCACGTCCCTGGCCCCGCCCCTCCACGCCCTGACCACGCCCCCACCGCCCTGACCCCGCCCCCTCCAACGCTCTCGCCCTCCGGCCGCTCTCGCCCCGCCCCTTCCCCCGCCCCTCAGGGCTCGGCTCTCCCCGCCCACCTCCCGAGGAAGACCGCGAAGCTGCCGCGAGGCCTCCGGCCGCGAGCTCCACACAGCGCGCTCTCCGCCTCAGCATTTTACAACCACCCTGACAGGCCCTCAATAATATACAGCTGAGGAAAATGAGGCCTGCCCTACACTCTCGGCTTGGAGTGAGCGTGCACAGGCCACCGCCGAGACAGGTGCACTTGGCCTCTGAGCACGGCTTGCACAGCGTCTTAGGGCGTCCCCTGCCTAAATACCTACACCTGAACCACCTCTCCTGGAAGCAATCCTGGAGGCCAGGACATCCAGCGATGAGGTACGGCCTGACTGGCAAGTTTTAGCTACTACGACTCACGCAGGTGCCACGAACCAGCGAGAGCCATAAAGATGGGTTAGGTTATCATTTCCACGTTTTATAATTGAAAAAGTCTAAACCCAAGGCCCTTGGTTCCACGTCAGAGCCAGGCACATGTTCCCTGGCCCCAAATCCTGGCCCATAGAGTAGGGTTTCTCCAAGGGCAGCGCTATTGACATTTTGGGCAGGAAAATTTTGTACTGAGGGGGCATCCTTGTGCTGACTTTTTATCAGTGTCCCTGGCCTCGACCCACTAGATGCCAGTAGTAATCCCCTTCCTCCCACTTGTGACAACCAAAAAAATGTCCCCAAACATTGCCAAATATCCTGTGACAGGGCACAGTTTCTGTTAAGAACCACTGCCATAGAGGTACTGGTAAAGACCAGGGTCTGAGGGAGGGGGTTCCGACAGTCCTGGGCTCTCATCTCAGGGCTGGCTCTTACCGTGTGACCTTGGGTGAGTGACCTCTCTGGGCCTGGGCTTCATCTGTAAAATGACAGGCCTGAGCTTTGGCCTGCTACTGCAGAGTTCTCAGGCCTTATCCATCCAGGGACCTAGATGGACCTTCCTTTCCTCTGTGACCTGCAGCAATAGCAGCCTGGGAAACAGTCACAGGGTTTTAGTGAGGTCAGGTGCAAGAAGAGCTGTAAAGAAGTTAGTACCTATCTGGAGTATAGGAGGAACTCAAAAAGATTCGATGGTACAGTCTTCTACCAAATAGTATCTCTAGAAATAAACAGGCTGGTGGGTAAAGAAATAAACATGGGGGCAGTAATGATAAAAAGAAGCTACAGGATCCCATCTAACTTCACAACAGCCAAGAAAAGGGCAGCTAATGGTGGAAATAGGACATGGACAGGTAAGTATCCCTAAATTCTTAAGTTTCAGGCAATCCTACATGGCTTCATGCACTTTGTTCTGCTGCAGTATGGTGGATGCCCCACCTAAGAAAATGTTGACTTTTTTTTTTTTTTCCTTTAGAACAAAACATTACAACTGTCATTCCCTGGTGGGCATTGCTTTGAAAAGCTGAATTGGGGCCTTCCTTGGGATTTTTGTTCAAGGGTGCCATCTAGGGGTGCCTTTGTGAATCCTCTAATTCCCCTGACCACAGACCTCTGTCATTGTAGGGACAGCCAGATTTTGCTTTTTCCTTGTGTGTTGGCTGCCTTCTCCATATTATGTATTTCCGGATGGCTGGGATCTTAGCTGTCTCCATATCATTAGGACTTGGCTCATGACGACTATTGATGGGTCAGTAAAATAAAGCTATGTGCAGCCTCTTCTATGCTTTTCAAAGCTAACTTACTCTGGCTGAGCCCGTTTCTGAGACCATTTCAGGTCTTAGAAAAGTCCTGCAAGGGACACCTGGATGGCTCAGCAGCTGAGCATCTGCCTTTGGCTCTGGTCTTGATCCTGGTCCAGGAGTCAAGTCCCACATTGGGCTCCCTACGAGAAGCCTGCTTCTCCCTCTGCCTGTCTCTGCCTCTGTGTGTGTGTCTCTCATGAATAAATAAATAAAAATCTTAAAAAAGAAAAAGGAAAAAAGAAAGAAAGAAAGAAAGAAAGAAAGAAAGAAAGAAAGAAAGAAAGAAAGAAAGAAAGAAAGAAGAAAGAAAGAAAGAAAAGGCCTGCCAGGGGGCTCTGAATAAGAAATGTGTGAAAATTTCCCCAGCCACACATTGAAACCCTAAGCTGTTAATATCACAGAAATGGGAACAACCCAGACTCTAGCTGACCTCTTCTCCCCAAATTGCCAGATTTAGCAAATAAAAATCCAGGACACTCAATTTAAAGTGAAGATAACTTTTTAATATAACTGTGTCCCAAATAGCGAATACTTAAGTTTAAAATAATTGTTTGTTGTTTACCTGAAATTCTAATTTTACTGGGCATCCTGTGTTTTATCTGGCAACCCTGTGTACTTGGAGTTGAAGGATTGAAGGACTTGAAGCCTGCATCCGTCTTAGGAATTATCAAACAGAAAGTTAAGTCAGGTGATTCTGGTGCAGATAAGGTGGCCAGGGGTGGGAGTGGGGGGACATGTATTTTCATTCTCCTTAGTAGATATCTTGTTTACTTTCAGTCTTTCTTTAGACCATATGTAGATTTTTGATTAAAGCTAGGGAACATATTCCATAGCCAGCCAGGTTGAAATCCCAACTTTGGCACTGACCGAGCCCAGTGACTGTGTCTGTTTCTTCAGCATAAAATTTGGGATAATAATTGTATTCATTTTCTGGGTTGTTGAGTAGATTTGGAAAGATGATGCTCATTAAGTGCTTAGCACAGTGCCAGCAGATAGTATAGCTCAATATGAAAGCCATAATCATTGTTTTGATGTTTTTGAACATAGGTAGACTCATAGTACACTAGCTTTCAATGGAAGCATGTCTCCTATTCACCCACAGGGTCATGAGGCTCATTAGCATCCTACCAGTTCCTTTCTACTAATTCACTTTGTTGAATTACAGCTGCTGGGTTTTATGGGACATTAGGCTTCATGCCCCATTATAGGACGTCTGGTAATAACCTCATTTCTGTCTAAACCAAAGTTTCAAACCCTGTCACTCATTCATTTATTCCAGATACTATTTGAAACTGTATTTATTGTGGCATCTAAATGTGGTTATCTGTCTGATTGGATAGAGGTCCCCAAATGTGGGGTGACTATCCGGTGGAAGCCAGTGGTGCAGGCCTTGAAAGGATTCACTTGAGGCAGAAAAAAGAAGACAGAACTTGAGAGGTGGGCAGGACATCAAAGTAAAGGCCGTCTGCAATGAAGCAGTGGGTGGGGGCTGTTTTTAAAGAGGGAAGGTGAGAAGGTATGGGGATGCACCGAATTCTACCTTTTTCAGTATCTGTGCCTGGTTGTAAGTAGCCCATTGGTCACTTAGGGCCTGTGGATATTTTGAGGTAGGTTACCTGATGGGACTATGTGAACTCAGCCCGGGGGTTACTGTGGGCCCTGTCTACAGTCCATTGGTCAAGCGTATTTGCCCAAAAGCAACCTCTACATATATGCCTGATGATAGAGAGTACAAATATAAGAGATGAGGAACCACAAAGTTATTTGAAAGTATGGAGAGCCCAAAGTTAAGGAAAAAGTAAGAAAAAGGAGAAATGGAAATACTTTGTGCTGTGCAGTGCTTATGGTAAGGATCTCAGAAGTGTTTGTGTTCTGAACAGGTCCTTTGTGGAAAGAGTACTGGACCCTGGGGATCATAAAGACAGGCTTCAACTTGTATCACTGCTTCTTATGAGTCAGATCAACTTGGGAAAGTCATATATGTTTCTCAGTTTTCATTTTCTCATCCATAAAATGGGAACAACATGGGAGGTTTGGGGAAAATTGAATAAAAAAACAGATATGCAAGCATGGCACCCCAAAAGAGCTCAATAAGTCTAACTTGGTTTTGACAGAACCTTTAAAAGTAACCAAGTGGGGCAACCCGGGTGGCTCAGAGGTTTGACACCGCCTTCAGCCCAAGGTGTGGTCCTGGAGACCGGGGATCGAGTCCCACGCCAGGCTCTCTGCATGGAATGGAGCCTGCTTCTCCCTCTTCCTGTGCCTGTGCCTCTCTCTCTGTCTCTCATGAATAAATAAATAAAATCTTAAAAAAAAAAAAGAAAAGTAGCTGTTGTATTGCCATTAATGAAGAGAGAAATGTGGAGGGGTAGGTGGGGGGATGAGGCAACTGGGTGATGGGCAATATGGAGAGCATGTGATATAGTGAGCACTGGGTGTTATATGCAACTCATGAATCACTGAACTCTATCTCTGAATTTAATAATACACTATATGTTAATTGATTTTAAATTTAAGGGCATCTGGGTGACTCAGTCAGTTAAGTGTCTACCTTCAGCTCAAATCATAATCTGAGTCTGGGGATGGAGCCCCGTGTCAGGCTCCCTGCTTGGTGGGAGTCTGCTTCTCCCTTTCCCTCTGCCTCTACCCCTCTTGCTCTCTCTCTCTCTCACTATCACTCTCTCTCTCTCTTTCAAATAAATAAAATCTTTTAAAATTTTTAATTTAAATTAAAAACATTTTTTAATAAAAATATAAAAAATAAAAAGGACACTTAAAGAGATTTAGCAACTTGCTCAAGCCACAAGCTAATTAATGGGAAGGGTGGGATCAGAACCCAGCTGTGTCCAGCTCAAGAATTTAACCACCATGCTATTTGCATTTAGACTTTACCAAAGGCACCATCTTTTATTGCCATTCACCTCTACATTCCCAGATCACTGCTAAGCACCCTCTCATCTTCTCTTCTGTCATCAGCAATTTCTGCTGCGCAGCCAGGCCTCCAGCAAAGGAAGACACTAGCTGAGTCAAGCCCCGTCTTGTATCTTGTATCTGGGCACAGCTGAGGCCCCTCCTTCCTTAGCAACAGACGCTGAAGCCTGGTTACAGGCGCCAGGGCTTGGAGCATGCAAGTACCTCCAATGTTAAAAAGAGCCCAAAGAGGAGGAGAAAGAAGAGTTAGGCTGCTGGGGTATTGTTTAGTGGGGTGTTTCTTCCCTCTTCTCTGTATTAATATGTAACTCTGCTTCAGTTTTTCTTCTACAGTGAACTTCATGTGTTCCGGAAAAGTTCCAAGAAAGGAGCTGCTCAGCGGAAGGGAAAGTGGCCAGAGCAGGAGGTGCTGGAACCAGAGGAGAAAAGCCCAACAGAACCCCAAAACATACTTGAGCTTCCCTTCTTTCTTCTATCAGAGAACTCCTTGGGGGGCTGAAGTCTATGACCTCAGAGAGGCAGCCCTGTGAACAGAGCTTTCAGAACGTTGAGAAAGTTCCATTTTCTGTATCGTCCCCATCATTATGCTATAAAGAAGTGTGAACTTCAGAGCCACTGGTAGGAGAGGATCATCCCCAAAGAAACTGAGAGCTTTTTATTCATTTTGTAATAGATCCAATTAGAATGGACAACATGAGTGACATGGGTTGCTCATCTCAGAAGGTAGGTGTGAATTTTAAGATGTACTATTTTTTTTTTTACCTATATTTTCAACATGTAGGGAATTGGGGAGTAGGCAAAAAGGGGATGTTTCAATCTTAGCCTAATTGCTGTAGACTTGACTGAGCAAGTGTGTTCACCACATTTTTATGTTTTTGCTTTGAAATATGCTTTTGGCTGAATTAGGCTTTTGAACATCTTAAGGTTTTGCTATGAAAATTTTAGAAATAGACACCTGTTGTTCCTTTCCCTTCCTTCCCATTAGATCATTAGATGATCTTTTCCATCCAAAAATTCCCAACACTGGGTGTACATCAGAATATCCTAGACAGCATCTTGAAAACATAGTTAGCCTCACTCCCAAAGGGTCTGATCCAGAAGGGTTGGAGTGGGGTCCCCAAATCTATATTTTTAACTTAGAACAGAGTGATTCTGTTACAGCAGGTCCTCAGGTGAGGATTTAGCAATGGCCTCCAAGAAGGATGTGCAAACATCATGTGTAGTCGAAAATCAGCCCTCTGTAAAAGTAATAATTCTATCCACTCTAGGTGTCAAAATCTTGGTTTTAAAAGCCAAGAGCCACTAGGTTGCCATATACTAAAGTGCCTAGAGGAGCATTTTAAATGGAAACTTTATGAAATTAAATTGGATTTGTTAGTAATGGCTGAATCCACCCTCTGAAGTGAAAACTCCCTGCAGTTTATCAGAGAAAACACTTACATGTTAATAGTATTAATGAACCACTTTGCATACTGAATAGTTCTTACAAAAATCACTCTTTCCCCTTGAAGATGCCACAGAGAATTCTTAGCCAGATATGGTCAAGAAAAGTCTCTTTGTTCTGTTCTGGAATTGATTTCTGGATCTGCTGATCCTATGCCTATCTCATGTGTTCCTGACCCATGCCCGGAAATGTTCTCAGGGTATTTATGGTTCTGTGTATATAAGTCAGTCTGTGTCCATGAACTAGCTAAAATTTCATTTGTTCTTCAAAGGTTATGCTTCTATCACGTTCTATAAAATTCTTAATGTTGGCTTTCTTGCAAAATGTTGTTTTGCTTTTCTTTATTTTCCCAAGAATGGCTTATCTCTTTGTATGATATTCAGCTGCCTCTGTATCTGCCCTTTGGATGACTATCTCTTCTTATGGAGGAGCATGAATTTAATTCAATCTGGCTCAAACTCAAAAAGGAATCTATGAGCTCAAATAACCAAAAAGTCCAGATTAAATCTATGAGCTCAAATAACCAAGAAGTCCAGATTAAATCCAAACTCAAAAAGGAATCTATGAGCTCAAATAACCAAGAAGTCCAGATTAAATCCAGATTAAGCCGATGTCACTGGGAGTCTGTCTTTCACCCTCTGGGAGTTTTGCTTCCTTCCATTGTTGACTTTATTTTTAAGGAAAGCTTTATTCCCACATAAAGCAAAGATGACTGTTGAGAGTGCCTCTTTCTCTATAGGTCTGGTGAAAGTCAGAAAGACTGATCAGCCCAGTGTAGGTCACATGCCTGTCCCTAGAGATCACTGTGTCTAGGAGGATGGAGTCCCCTGATTGGCCAGACCTGTGTCACATGCACTTCCCTGGAGCTAGGGCTGGGATCAGGCTAATGTACAGCACGAAATGGGAGAAGAGGCAATGATATAATGACTTATATCCAATGTCCATCCACTAGGGCTGTGTTCTACTTCTTTTGGTCACAAGAGTAACTTCTCAGTAGGTGTCAGGGCTGATACCAGGTTTATTCCAACCATGAGCAGAAGCATAAAGGCCAAGGCACCTCCTGAATATGGATGTTACCGACTCATTACCATTTTTGTTGTTACTTACTCAAGATGTCTGAAATTTGTGATGTGTGTTTATTGCTCTTTTAATGAAGATTTTTATTTGAAACAGATTTAAAAGCTAGGCTAAGGGAAAGATTTCCACTGACCACAAAACCTCCTTGCTTGCAAAGACAAAAACCAGGCAGCCATAATTTATCAATCAGTGTATGTTGTACATTTAAGGTCCTGAAGGAAATCATAAACAACTTCATGGTGCTGAAAGTACTGTTGCCAGAATCTACCCCAGATGGTGTGGTACCTCCTTTGCATAACCAGGTTCCTTTCAGGCTAATGCCAGAGTTCTCTCATTTTGTTCAAATGATTGGTATAGATCTGAGATTAATTTTTTAAAATTTATTTTGAGAGAGAGAATATGCACACACGTACATGCACATGAGTAGGAGAAGGGTAGAGGGAGAGAATCTTCCTGCAGACTCCTCACTGAGCATGGAGCCTGACACAAGGCTCAGTCTCACCACCCTTAAAATCATGACCTGAGCCAAAACCAAGACACAGATGCTCAACTGACTGAGCCTGCCAGGTGTCCTCTGATATTAAATTCAGTAGCAAAAATCATGTTGGAGATAAATGATCAATTCTTAGATCCCTGAAATTGAGGTCAAGGGCAAAGAGACAGACACAATTATTTAAATCAACTAAGTGAATTCTTTAAGCTAAAAACAACTAGTTCTATGGATCTCAAACTCATCTTGTTTAAACTCAAGATGCAACCTTGAGTTGCAAGCCCAAGCAACCCTATTTTAATGAAGTTTTGTTGGTGAATCTGATGTGCCCCAATTTTTGAAAATAGCTACATTAGACCATTAGATAAGTGGGCCTGTTGTATGTTTTCAAAGATCTCTGGCTTGCTGTGCATCTTTGTTTATGGGTTTACATGTTTTTGTTTACTTTTAAAATCAACACCTTCCTGGGGTACCTGAGTGGCTCAGTGGTTGGGCATCTGCCTTTGGCTCAGGTAGTGATCCCGGCCTCCTGGGATTGAGTCCCACATCAGGCTCCCTATGGGGTGCCTGCTTCTTCCTCTGCTTGTGTCTCTGCCTCTGTCTCTGTGTCTCTTGTGAATAAATTAAAATCTTAAAACAACACCACCACCTTCCTAAAGTAATTTGCCATGTTAGTGATACTTGCTGTTTCCCATGTGTTCGGATGCAGAGTCATGTGTATTTAAAAGCTCCTCTATGTGGCTGGGATGTGTTACCTATATTCTCTGAGTTTTATTTCTTCACGTCAGACATGGGTATAAAAAACTCTCATAAGGTTGAACAGTGCCTAAAGCAAAATAACTTGGAATAATGATATTGTTATTATTTTCTGAGGTTGAATCATCAGTGAGCAGTTGGTTAGGGAAAGAGGGTGGCTAACATCTGCTTCATATACCCCCTATTTGCTACCCCCTGCCAGTTAACCTTCATGACATAAGTTGCTGACCCAAGTAAGTCAAATCAATCCAGTAATGTCTCATTTTACAGAATTCAGTCAAAAGTCATTGCCTGAGGTGAAAATTCATAGTCAAAATTGCCCTTGAAAATCCCATACACCATCTTTAAAGTGCTGTGGAGTAACATCTCTCAATAAATCCAGCCTCAGAGGTTTCCTCTATGATGGGACCAAAGGCACTTTCTCTATCACAGCCCCAGATAAACAGTTGTTGTGCATATAGGGGCTGCGTCCTAGGACAGAAACACACAGAGAATCCTTCAATACTGCAGTCACTTTCAGGTCTGCTCAGGAGAGGGGCCTGGGAACTGAGAGTGACCATGGGAGCCACAAGTTCACCCCTACCTGAGGGTTATCCCTAAGTGCACACTCACTGAATGGAATGGTAGACTCAGACACCTACACTGTTTAAGTGATATATATATTTTGTACAAGAAGCATAGACAGTTGCTCATGTGTGTGTTAAACACACAAAAAGTACAGTGCCCCTGCATAAGCAGACTTCAATTTGGAATTGTGTATTTGTGAAAGGCAAGAGTCTAATTTTTTTTTATTTTTTATTTTTTTAAGAGTCCAATTTTTATTTTTTATTTTTTTTTAATTTTTATTTATTTATGATAGTCACACAGAGAGAGAGAGAGAGAGAGAGGCAGAGACACAGGCAGAGGGAGAAGCAGGCTCCATGCACCGGGAGCCCGACGTGGGATTCGATCCTAGGTCTCCAGAATCGCGCCCTGGGCCAAAGGCAGGCGCTAAACCGCTGCGCCACCCAGGGATCCCAAGAGTCCAATTTTTAAAGTTAACCCCTTGAATCATGACCCAGGATCAGGAACTTGGGGTCTTCCCAGGGGAAAAATATCTATTAATTTGCTCATAGAGGGGTAGCCAAGGACACTGGAGGAAAGACAAACTACTAATTTAAAAATGAAACCTACACCATGGATGAGGTGAGAAGGGTGTTTAGTGGGCAGAACTCTGTCCCTAAACCCTTTCTTGGGGATCTCTACTCCTTGCCAACCTAAAGATTTGGAAATCTTTCCTAATTCCTAAAGAGTGGCTTTGTTCCCATTTCTCACAGATCACCAAAAGTGACTCGATACATCACATGAGCCACTCCCAGAGGCAGCCAGAGCTGCCCCCTTTCCCTGCTTCTGTTAATGAGCAACCATCGGAACTCTATCAGGTATGTTCACCTGGCTACTGCTCTTCTGCTGGTACTAGTGGAGGGACAAACAGACAGACTTGACGAGAGGACTCAATGGCTTTGGTTACTTCTGCCACCAGAAAAGACTCTAGCCATGTGGGGAAAAGAGCTATCCAGTAGCATAAAGGTGAGTTAGGATCCGGCCTTCTCTCTACCCTGCCATATTATTCAACCATTCTAAACTTCTGCATCTTCAGTTATTTCTACCATATAGCCATGTCCACAAAGAATAAAGACAATGGAAGTAAATTACCTGACTCACAAATAAACTGTTTATTGAAAGCCAGCCGTGGTCCCTGACATCAGAAATCATGCTCACAGTAGACAGAGAAGTAACCATCCAGGAAACATTTGCCTGAGTTAGAAGGTAGAAGTAGTGTAAGGCATGTGAGACTTCCTGAGTCTCCATGTAGTAGAGCTTCAGCTACTCCAGAGGTGTCCTTCACCATGTCCTGCTCTGCATTTCTCCCCCTGTAGACCATCATGTCGCACAGCTTTTATCCCCCCTTAATGCAACGCACGTCATGGACACTGGCTGCACCCTTCAAAGAGCAGCACCACTACCGAGGACCCAGTGATTCCATTGCCAACAACTACTCTTTAATGGCCCAGGACCTGAAGCTGAAGGACCTGCTGAAAGTTTACCAGCCAGTCACCATCAACATCCCAAGGGAAAAGATCTTTCAGGGGCTGCCATTAGGTATTTGTAGCAACATGCTATACCGGCTCAAAATGGGACATTGAGTGGGATGTTTAGTCCTGGGTTCTAGTTCTGGCTCCTTTGCTTGCTGCAGCTAACCTTGGATAACCTCATAGAGTCTCAGTCTCTGCATCCATGAAATGAGAATGATTGTGATAACTAACATTACATTTATCATATGCCACATCCCCTACATTTGACATACACCAAACACTTGTGTTATTGATTGCTGTGTAACAAATTATCCCCAAAACTTAATGGTTTAAAACAACCTGTATTGGGGCACCTGGGTGGCTCAGTGGTTGAGCATCTGCCTTTGGCTCAGATCATGATCCTCGGGTCCTGGGATCAAGTCCCACATCAGGTTTTCCACAGGAACCCTGCTTCTCCCTCTACCTATGTCTCTGCCTCTGTCTCTGTGTCTCTTGTGAATAAATAAATAAAACCTTTTAAAAAATTAAAATTAAAAAAAAAATAAAACAACCAGCATTTATTATCTCACAGTTTCTATGAGGTGAGAATCTGGGCATGGCTTAATCTAATGATTCTGGCTCAGAGTCTTTCACAAGCATGCAGTCAAGGTGTCAGCCAGAACTATAGTCATCTAAAGGTACCCACGGACAGATCCTCTTACACACTCAAGTCCTCGGGTCCTTGCTGGCTGTTGGCCATAGACATCAGTTTCCTGCCACGTGAGTTTTTCTATGGGGCAGCTCACAACATGGCTTCTGGCTTCCCTCAGAAGGAACAAGGGAGAGAAAGAGAGAGAAAAGAGCCAAAAATATGGTCTTTTGGGAATTTAATTCTGACATCCTAACACTTTTGCTCTATGCTGTTGGCTAGAAGTGAGTCACTAGTCTAGCCCACATACACAAGTGTTATGATACCAGAAGGCGGGGAATCGTTAGGGACCATCTTGGAAGCTGCTTACCATAGTACTTTATATGTATTAATTTATTTAATCCTAATGGGTAAAGATAAATCTTCTTCAGTAATTCTTACTACTTGTGTGTTAGAGCCTCTTCATCTGCCCTCTGTCTCAAACTTATTTTCATATTTTGCATTTTTCTCTCTGTGCTGTATGTCCGGGTGAGTTCCTCATATGTATCTCTTTCTTTTTCTTTTTTTTTTTTTAGGATTTTTTTTATTTATTCATGAGAGACACACACACACACAGAGGCAGAGACCCAGGCAGAGGGAGAAGCAGGCTCCATGCAGGGAGCACGATGTGGGACTCGATCCCAGTATTCCAGGATCACGCCCTGAGCCAAAGACAGATGCTCAACCACTGAGCCACCCAGGCATCCCTCATATGTATCTTCTGATTCACTAATTTGCTCTTCAACTCTGTTGAGCCTTAAGATTATCATGTCTAATGATTTTTTTAAAAATTTTCATGACACTGAGGGGGGCACTTGACGGGATGAGCACTGGGTGTTATTCTGTATGTTGGCAAATTGAACACCAATAAAAAATAAATTTATTATTTTTAAAAAAACAAAAATTTTCATGACAATATCTTTACATTTTCAGATTTTCTAATTGGTTCTACTCATGAGTGTCATCCCTGCCAATTTCTTGTTTAATTCTTATGGACATAGGTCTTTCAATATTCCTGGGAGGATCTTAAACATTTATTTTGGAGCAATGTTTATATTGCTGTATTATTTTCACTTTGTGAATCTATCCCTTGATTATTGAGTTTACTAGCTATCTTTGTTAGTGTTGTTTTTTCCCATATGTTCTGGGATTTTAGTTTGCAGGTTTGTGTTGAGAGTTTTTTCCCTTCTTGTTACATGTGTCTCCCACCCCATTGTTTTTATGGAGGTATGATTCACATACAATAAGATGCATAGATCTTAAGGGTTCAGTTCAGTGAGTGTTGACAATTGTTTATACCATATAGCCACTACCCAAACAGGATGTGGGGCATTTCCATCATTAGAGAAAGTTCTCTTGTGCTCATTCCAATAAGTTCTCTCCTCTACCCAATACCATCCCTCACCCCCCCTTTTTTTTTAAAGATTTTATTTATTCATTTGAGAGATAGCTCATGAGTGCAGGAGAGGACAAGCCAGGGGGAGAGGCAGAGGGAGAAGCAGGCTTCCCACTGAGTGGAAGCCCAATGCAGGGCTCAATCCCAGGACTCTGGGGGTCATGACCTGAGCCAAAGGCAGACATTTAACCAATTGAGCCACCCAGGTACCCCATAATCTGACTTTTTTATTCTTATGCCTTCACCTATCCTCTTAAAACCTCAAATTAGAACCAGACCTTATATTGATGGTTTAAGATCCCCATCCTAAGGTGATATTTGGGGATCTTGTAGATGTGGTCCCTGAGACCATGTGAAGCTCAGCCTAGTTATTATTAGGCTTTTTCTGTTGTCTCTGGCTGCCATGTGAATTGAGGATCCCTGTGCTTTATCTGCATGTCAGTGCTACTGTGTCTTAGGCCTGTCTTCATGGATAGGACAGCCTTGTTTCAGTGCTGGTTTTATGCTATGAGCCTAGCACTAGTCCCCTACAATCATAGGGTGTTTTTGGATTCTGTTACTCCCCCAGGTAACTAACTCCTCCCTACTCTTGGATACAGAAGCCAAGTTTATGACTTTTACTTTGTACTCTGTGCATTTCTGGTCCACATAGAAAAGCATCTTGTTGAACATTGTAATGTCTTTTTAATTTTTAAAGAGTCTGTTATCATTGTATTTGGAGTAGATTGAGGAGCTCAAAGTATGAAGTCAAGATACATCTAGACTAGGAGTCTTCAGTTCTCTTTGATACTATCAAAATGTCAATTTAATATTATGTTTTTAACACTTCTCTGTTAATTTATTTAGGCTAAAGTCTTAAGCAAGCAACAGTATCTAGTTAAATTTTATTAATATAGTTATATATCACTTACTGAATTCATTTGTAGTTACCTTATATTTATTGTAAATGATACTAGTTTTTCTCTTCATGATAATCATATTTCCTTTAAAATAAGTATACTGGGATCCCTGGGTGGCGCAGCGGTTTAGTGCCTGCCTTTGGCCCAGGGCGCGATCCTGGAGACCCGGGATCGAATCCCAAGTCGGGATCCCGGTGCATGGAGCCTGCTTCTCCCTCTGCCTGTGTCTCTGCCTCTCTCTCTCTCTCTCTCTCTCTCTCTGTGTGACTATCATAAATAAATTTTAAAAAAATAAAAAATAAAAAGAATCAGCTTTATTTTAATAAATAAATAAAATAAAATAAGTATACTAAGTTTAAAAGTCTGCACTTATTTAAAGACAAACGTTAAACAGTAATTTCCAAAGTTTAGCAAGTAGGACATATAGGATTAGTGAGTGAATTGGGTAGGCAGTTATTAATATTTATCAATTATATGAATAAATGGAAGGTATGTGCATCCCCATTTCACATGTGGGAAAGCTGAGGCCTGGAGTGTTGAAATTACTTCTTCAGAGTCACACAGATGATTAGTGCTGCATGTGGGACCAGGTGACCCATCTCCTGTCTCATCCCAATGCACCAAGTCTACTCTCCTTAGTCATGTCCCTATGAGTAAAGGATGGCCCAAGGCCCACTAGCCATCCCTGATGTGTTTCTTCTCTCTTGCTCTAGCGAATAACTGCTCTTCAGGACCCAACAAGAAGAAAAGAAAGTTCTCCCCTAGAGACAAAGAGGATCTCACCAGGTAAGTGTCCCTATGGGTATTGGGGATTGCAGGATACCAGGCTGAACTGTAGAAGTCTTAAAACCATGCTCTCAATCTTGATTTCAAAGCATTCTCAGACTACAAGAAACCATGTTTTGTTTTGTTTTGTTTTGTTTTGTTTTGTTTTGTTTTTTCCATTAGTCCCCTTAACCCAATTTTTTAAGGCTCTGAATAAAACTAAATTAACCAACTGAACAAAACCAATGCTAGCATTCCTACGGGTGCGCATGGTTAGAGGTTGTCATTGAAGGACACACCCATGCTAGTTGATGACACAGAGGAGAGGGGCTTCCCCTGCATAATAACACTCAGCAGCATAGAGACAGTAGGCTTGACACAGAGCACTTCTGCAGAAAGCCAACGGCTGAGCTGTGTCTCCTTTTTTTTTTTTTTTTTTTTTTTAAGATTTTATTTATTTCTTCAGGAGAGACACAGAGAGAGAGGCAAAGACATAGGCAGAGGGAAAAGCAGGCTTCCTGTTGGGAGCCTAATATGGGACTCGATCCCAAGACCCTGGGATCATGCCCTGAGACAAAGGCAGATGCTCAACCACTGAGCCACCCAGGCATCCCTGAGCTGTGTCTACTTTTCAGGACCAAGCTGGCCTGCAGTATCTCAGTCTCATCACCTATAAAGAAGGAGGTGGTGATATCTTCAACCTTTCCAGGAAGCAGGCCTATGAGTCCAGAAGAGCAGATTGATGTGATGTTACAGCAGGAGATGGAAATAGAAGGTAAAGAAACCCAACCGTCTGAATCAGACTTAGAGGTATGTTCTTGCTGCTTCCTTTTTCTCAATTTGCTGAGTATTATTCTTGGCATCTCAGTGATTCTGAACTCAGAGAGAACAGCAGAATCACCCAGGGAATGTTTTAAAAATACCAAAGTCCAGACCTCATGACAGACTACCAAATAAGAGTCTGTGTGTGTATATTTGTGTGTGTGTGTGTGTGTGTGTGTGTGTGAATTGCTTTAGTGAGTCTTAGAAACCTTTGGTTCCTCTTAGAACATAGGTTGCAAAATGATGACCCATAAGCTAGGGTTGCCAGATTTTGAAAAACAAAACAAAACAAAAACAGGACACTCAGTTAAATTGGAATTTCAGATAAACAATGAATAATTTTAAAAATTATACTAAAATGCTAAATGTATAAGCATATCCCAATGTATCTATAGTTTATCTGGCAACTCTACCATAGGTGAATTTGGCCTATAGATGTGTTTTGAAAATGCAGGAAATCTCATATAAGCTGGATTTCTAACCTCTTTTGAAAAAATTAAGAAATTTAAGCTGAGAAGTAACTACCTCCTTTCGATAAAAAATATATTTTCCAGTTTGTGAGAGTCTCCAGTATTCTTTATTATTTTCTTATGTCCAGCCAGCTTTCACTCATTAACATTCCTTGCTTGGTTTTAGGTAGACTTTTGAGTTTCTAACCTATTTTAAAAGAAGAGGAACAAAACTTTAGAGCAAATAGCTTATGAGTTTATAGTATGTATAATAAAATGATTTATGGTAAAAATCATAGGGACTAAGTATGTGCTATTGGCAGAATTCCATGCTAAACCCTCTAGGTGCTTGACCCCATTCAAGACCTGGGTACTAGGATTACTCCGGTTGTCCAGGTGCGGAGATTGGGGTGAGGTCTGATAAAGAACTTGCCAGAGATTACACAGTCAGTAAGAGGCACAACTAGAACTTAGACCAGGTCTGGCTGATACTAAAGTCTCTATGGTAGCATTTCTCACACTTGCCTGATGATAAGAATCACCTGGGATGCTTGCTGAAAAACCCCAAACTGACTCAGGAGGGCCCATGGATCTGCATTTTAATAAGAGCCTCTCTCCCCACCCCAGGCAGTTCTTACAATGAGGGAACTTTGGAAGTTTCTTCTCTATAGGGAGCTCCCATTTAAATTTGGAGAAAGGTGAGCTCAGCCTTTTCTGACCACAGACAATTGTCACTAAAGCTCAAACCTAATTTCCTGTGCTTCGTGCTTCTCATCTATCTTAAAGTATTCGTTCCTAGAGCTAACTAGCCTTACAGCAGCTTAGCGCCCTAAATAAACAAAACTTCCTGAAGTCACCAGGTCACACTGGCCATTTTTGTTCAGTTTGTGTGTTTGTGTTGCTTTTCTAAACTCGGAAACCCATGGTCAGATTAGAAGTACCGTAAGTCTCACTTTTGGGTAATTGGACTTTTGGGTAATTCTCACTGGCAGCTACAAGCCACAGGATCCAAGGGCTTTGTAGGCCATCATTGTTGTTGAGGAGGGTGAATTACTGAGTCCATTGGAGGATCTTGTTAATCATCATCTTAAAGTTCAGCAGATAGATTCCCTCTGTCCTGGCCTAGTACTCATCCCCCCTGTTACTATTTGCATGGCATTTGACAAGCCCATCCTTCTACCCCACCAAAATCTCTGGCTCTGGTTGAATCCCACAGAGTCAAGGAGAATTGCCCACCATCACACTGCAGTGAGTATGTGGTGATGGGCCCCAGAAAACCCGATTGAAGGGAGTAAAGGGTAGGGATGGGTGGGGTGTGAACAGAGTCCCCTGGAGGCTAACAGATGTGGGCAGGTGGACACAGTTCACCAATCACAGTCATTGTCTTGCTGGTGGTTTGTTTATGGAAGAGGTACTATTACTATTTGACCAACGGGATCCGAAAAGACATGATTGCCCCCGAAGAGGAAGAAGTGATGCATCGGATTTCAAAGCTGATTTCTAACACGCTGCTGACAAGTCCCTTGCTGGAACCCCTGGTGATCCTTCTGGTGAAGGAGAAGGAAAATGACTACTACAGTAGCCTCATGAAAAGCATTGGTAAGGCTGGGTGTAAATGGGGCAAGGGGCTCCTTTGTGGAGAGCGCCTTCTTCCTCTATCAGTCCACCCTGGTTCCTCTAAAAAATGCCAAAAACATCCTTTTCATTCACATGCTCTCCTGTACATCACTGATGTCAACGCTAGCAGTTCCTGCACTTCGATGTGCATCCGTATAACTTGAGGATCTTGTGAAAAATGCAGATTCTGATTAGACAAATCTGGAGTGGGTCTGAGAGTCTTCATTTCTAACAAGCTCCCAGGAGATATGGATGCTGCTTACCCCAGGGCAACACTAGGAATAGTAAGGGTCTATTCAGGTTTTAAAATCTAGCTCAAGACCTGCCTCTTAAGTATTTTTTTTTCTCTGCAACCCTCAGTGGTCCTTCCTGTCTCTACTTTTCAACTCAACCTGCTTTGGAATGTCTCCTGGGCCATAATTCTCCTCTGTTATATAACACTGGCATTGTCTTTTCATTTCTTATGGGTCTTGGCCCTCCTATTAGACTGTCAGTTCTTCGATGGTGAAGGACGTGTTATTGATTCTAGCTCCTCTTCATCCTTAGGCCCGTGTCTTGTACACACAGTAGGTCATTGGGAAACAATGATGGTGAGTAATGTGAGAAATGCATCAAAGAGGAGAGGTGATCATATGAGTTCCTTACCTTTCTATTTTATCTGCAGAATAGCTGTCTTTACCAAGATGTCTAATTATTTTTAATTTCCTAATTAACTTTCTTTTTTAAAAAAGATTTTATTTATTCATAAGAGACACACAGAGAGAGGCAGAGACGTAGGCAGAGGGAGAAGCAGGCTCCCTGTGGGGAACCCAATGTGGGACTCGATCCCAGGACCCCAGGATCATGACCTGAGCCAAAGACAGATGCTCAACCACTGAGCCATCCAGATGTCCCCCCAATTAACTTTCTTGTCTACTCTAGGATAGAAAAATCATAAACATGTAAAGTCCTTCAAATTCCAGCCTCAACTGACTTCTGCAGTCTTATCACCTTGAACTCTACCACTTACATCTAATATTTCTACCACAAAGTAATTCACAGCACCTTGAGCATGCTTTACAAAAGTTATAGAACTGTACTTCATTACATACTGTTCCTTCTGACCCCTATGCTCTTCCTTTTCTATCTTGTCTACAAATTCCTACTCATTCTTCACAATCCAGCTCAAATGTCACTTCCTCTGAAGCTTTTACCGATCTTTCTTTCCTGAGTATGTGAAATATTTTGTTTCTAAATTTCCATTTCTTTTTTTTCCCTAAGATTTATTTATTTATTTTAGAAGGAGCAAGAGGGAGGGGCAGAGGAAGAGGGAGAGAGAAACCCAAGTGGACTCTATGCTAAGTACAGAGCCCGATGTGGGGCTTGATCCCACAACCCCAGGATCAGACCTGAGCTGAAACGAAGAGTCAGATATTTAACTGACTGCACTACCCAGGCACCCCTAAATTTCCATTTCTAAGTATCTGGTGTCATCTGTTATGTTGAATTTTTTGTGTGACTGCTTAGGTGTGGGAAATCAATTAATGATCAATGAGGTATCAGCAAATAGTGATTTTATTGTCATGCATGATGCTAGATATCCTCATTTGGGCTCAACTCCAGGTTCTAAGCCTTAGACTGTGAAGTTACACTCCTCCTTCTCCTTGAAATTTCTTCAAAAAGAAAACCAACCAACAGAGTAGAGCTTCCCCAATTTAATTATATCCAGAGGATTATCAACATCATGGGTATTATCAGTGTAAATAGTCAGAGGCTCATTTAATTCTAAGTACTGCAGCTAAGAGCACAGTGTTCAAGGTCCCTAGTTACTAACAAAGTGTGTGCTCTGTTGGTTACTTAGTTGATTACATCCTCATGGACCCAACAGAGCGAGAAAGACTCTTCATCAAGAACATTCCCCACGTGTTTCCTCAAAGAGTGATCCGGGCCCCTGTGCCCTGGCACTGTGTCTACAGGAACGCCAAGAAGTGGAATGAGGAGCATCTGCACACTGTGAACCCCATGATGCTTAGCCTGAAAGAACTGTGGTTTGCCGAGTAAGAAGTTTCTTCCCTCCCTTTTCTTTGCCTTTCTTTATTGTTTGTACACAAAAGACAATATTTTAGGTTGGGCACAGTGTGAGTAGCCCTGCCCTTGAAGGGAAATGATGAAAATCCTAGACCCAAAGTGCATATGAACTGTGAGTGACAGCTCTCCGGGCAGTGAAATGACCCTTCTTTGTGCTCCCATGATACCTAGCACCTATCTTGAAGTCCTGGCTCATCCTGGAACAGAGCAGACTTGGAGCCAGCCTGCTTAGGCCCAGATCTGTTTTTTGTTGTTGTTGTTGTTTAAGGTTTTATTTATTTATTCATGAGAGACAGAGAGAGAGAGAGAGGCAGAGACACAGGCAGAGGGAGAAGCAGGATCCCTGCGGGGAGCCCCATTCAGGGCTCTATCCCAGGACCCTGAGATCACGACCTGAGCCAAAGGCAGATGTTCAATCACAGAGCCACCCAGGTTCCTGCAAGATGAGCTCTTGAACAGACTGCATTCAGGGAGGACCCGTCAGAGTTGACAAGCCTTGGACATCCAGATGGAGGGGGACCTAGGGTTCCTCAGGTAACTCCATGCCAGCACAGGGATGGCAAGTAGTGGTCTCAATTATGTTCATGAGTGACTAAATTGGCCACAGCAAGTGGAGGAATTTAGAGGATACAGGAGCCACTTTTTTTTCTTTCATTTTTCTAAATTGAGGTATAATCCACACACCATAAAATTCACCCTTCTTAACTGCACAGTGCCACAGTTCTTGATACATATTTGTACTAAGTATATATTTGTACAACTCTCACCACTCCGTCATTCAAGAATATTTTCATCATCCCAAAAAGAAATGTTATATCCATTAGCGGTCTCCTCCCACCCACCCCCTTCTGCCTTCTACTCAGCCCCTGGAAACCATGAGTCTGGTTTCTGTCTGGACAGATTTAACCTATTCCAAACATTTCATATAAATGGAATCATACACTATGACCTTTCCTGTCTGGTTGCTTTTTGCTTAGTATCATGTTTTCAAGGTTCATCTGACATTGAAAATGTATCAGTATTTTGTTCCTTTCTGCAGCTGAATATTACTCCACTGCATGGCTGCACCATGTTTAGTTTATTCATTCATCAGCTGCAGAGAAGAGAGTGTCATTTTGGGAGTTCCATAAAGGGAGGTGTAAATCCTGGTGGGAGAATAAGGCCACCCAAGTTCAATGAAAAGTCAAGCTGATGACATGATGAACTACCACCATCTGAGTTTTTATTAGAAAATCTAAAGCCAGGGATGCCTGGGTGGCTCAGTGGTTGAGCGTCTGCCTTTGGCTCGGGGTGTGATCCCGGGGTCCTGGGATCAAGCCCCAAATCAGGCTCCCCACAGGGAGACTGCTTCTCCCTCTGCCTGTGTCTCTGCCTCTCTCTCTGTGTCTCTCATGAATGAATAAATAAAATCTTAAAAAAAGAAAAATCCAAAGGCAAATATGCTTATTTAATTTTGATTGGTTGAACTTACCAGTAGCTCAGACATTTTATTTTGGGGAGGCTTTGTAGCTTTGAATGTGTTTAGTCTTAAGGGAGCCCTGTTTCTTAGAGAACTTACTTGTTTATCACATTCTTAGTTGTACCTATATTTTCAGAGGGAATTGAGGGGGAAGTCAAGCTAGCCTGGAACTGACCAATGATATGAAATAAGCACATTCCCTTCTTTGGATTGAATTCAGTTTTCTAACTCATTGGGGGTGCCAGTCAGGACACTGAAAAAAAAATGAGGCAGAAGTATATAGTGTAATAATTTATAGAATGGGCTCTCAAACTATACTACCTGGGTTCTGGTTCTTGCTTTGTCAATAATGAATAGTTAATCTCCCTAGGTCCCTGTTTTTTTATATGTAAAATGGGAATAATAATAATAATAATACTTACCTCATGGGATTTGTTGGATGAGTTGCTAGAACAGTTTTGGCATATAGTAGTTGTTCCATAAATGAAGGTACCACTATAACTATAAGCATGTTTATGGCCTCAAAAAATAAACTAGAAACTACCATTTCAGAGATGGTAAAATTTGCCAAATTCTCACTGCCAAGAAGATGTATATGTGCATTTAATTTGATCATGTAGTGAAGATGGCAAATTATTGAACCTATAGCTTCTGAAAAGATAGTATTCTTACCACTTGCTTTTAGGAGTTCCCTAAAGATTATATAGGCAACAAACGCAAAAGTGAACCAAAACCATTTAGAAGATTTTTGTCAGTTGAACAACAACAGCAACAATACCACGAAAGATTTGTTAAGGAAATGATACAGACAGCTTTTCTCTGTGACCTGCTTGATTTTAATTTAAAAAATTCTAAGAAGTCACCTAGTAATTAGTGAAGGGTGAGGGACTTGGGGGCCATAATGAGAATTGTGGTTTGAAGAGCCACTGCAGGAAGTCTGTTAGGACTGAAGATAAGTAACTTAATTGCCAGATGGCAACAGGGCCATACTCAGGTTGGATATCAAATGTGTGGTGAGGGAGGTCTTGGGTTCTATCCTTCCTTCCCTAACAGTGCTTTGTGACTGGCCAGACAAGATGGGGACTAATTTAACTACCTTCACCAAGAAGGAATAAAAATGGAGGCTGTGGGATTTAAGAAGGATGAGGAAAAGTGTCCTAGAGGTCATTCCAATGAAAATGAAAAGTAAGAAATGAGACAAGCTGAAAAAGTGAGCAAAGATCTAGTTGAGGAAGTGAAAGATAGTGATGATTTAAAAGACTGACTTATAAATGAATGGAATAGACATCAGGAAAAGATACGGTGGCTCTCTAAGCTAAAAGAGGCCTCAGGGGACATGATAAAGAGCAACACATCCATTGATCTGAGAGAAATGGAAGAAGATAAGAGCCTCATAGGAGACAGAGGAAGGAGATTCATGTGTTCATTCCACATATATTTTTCATGTGTCTGCTTTGTGTAAGGCACTGTGCCTACAGGATACTGTGTGTGTCTTGGTGAGCCTGCCAGCCATTGCAGGTAGGTCTATGGAGGGTTTTTTTGTTTGTTTGTTTAGACCAAAGCAGTCCTCCAAGTTGTCCTGAGTGGCTCACTCAAGGGCCACACTAAGGATTAGATGGAACCTACTTGATCATGAAGGTGTTGCTTCTCTTGACCTATCTTCTCTGTCTTCACGTTAAAGAACATTGATTTGTCCATTTGATATTCTAGGTCCCGGCCAGGCAAATACCAGGTTGGTGCCAAAACCCCACTCCCCAGATGGGTTACCCAGAGTAGAACACATAGGAAGGCTCAACAGATACCAGTTGAGTTGGTTCATCTATCTGCTCTTTGCAAGGTTCCTGTGGACTTTCTACTCCCTCCTCAGACTCCCAGATTTTTCAGATACAGTTTCACTCTCCTTGAAAAATAAGGATATATGCCCTTTGAACCCATCCTACAGAATTCATTTTTTTAAAAAAGATTTTATTTAATTATTTGACAGAGAGAGAGAGCACAAGCAGAGGGAGTGGCAGGCAGAAGGAGCCGGAGAAGCAGGCTCCCCACAGAACAGGGAGCCCTGACATAGGGCTTGATCCCAGGGCCTTTGAATCATGACCTGAGCTGAAGACATGCTTAACCAAGCCACCCAGGTGCCCTTAGAATTTATTTTTAAGTGTCTTTGCAGCCCAGGACATTTCTCCCTCTCTTTTGGCAGATTTCAAGACCTCAGGTTTGTTCGAACAGCAGAATTACTGGGAGGAAAGTTGCCTCTGCAGCCTCATGAATATTGGGATGTGATCCAGAAACACTGCATGGAAGCACGCCAAATCCTTCTCAACAAGTCAGTGTCTGGCCTCAGAATCGGACTGCATCACAGTATCATAAACTCTCTGGAGTGAGAGTGTTTCTGGAGTGAAAACTGGTTTCCAGCCTGGAGGTTGCAGTTTACTGACTTCCCACTGGCCTCTTTCTCTGTCCCCTTCTTTGCACTTTCTATCCCCAGACAGTCTTTGTGTCTCCCCATGTCCACTCTTCTTCAGCCCTCACTCCTAGTCTCCTTCTGCCTTTTTGAAACTCTCATTACCATTCCTTATTGGAGTTACCACTTCCCTTCCCTTCTGAAGTCTGTTAGACTGTGCTAGATACCTGACAGTGCATTTGAATGATTTATGTTCAGGTGGCCCAGATAAACAACTGCAATATTCCAGAGTTAGGGAGCTTTCAAAACTGAGATGATTCCTTTTTCTTTTGCAAATGTGTGCAGGACTGTGTCCAAAGTCAGAGAAATCCTCTTACGTGAAATTATGGTGGTAATACCCACCAATGGGTTTTTATTATCAGAGACAATGCATATGAACTGTTGGCACATAGTAGCTGCTCAATAAATCTCCTAGTTTTTATCTTTACAACTATGGCTATTCCTAGTACTTTTCTAGCATTCAGAAAAGAGATGTGATAGGATGAAAAAGCCAGTGGTTTCCACTGGGAATTAGGAATCAAGGGAAGTAGGAATAAAGAATAAGGAGGCATCCATTTCTGCTTCTGCTTTTCTTACTTCTAGGACCAACTTCTGAGCAGCTACTGTCACATTGGAGTTTCCCTTCTTACGTTTTCTTCTTTTTCTCTTCTCTCTCTCTTTCCCCCTATTAAGTCTGAATCAGAGGCCAGGCATTTGTCAAGGAGAGAAATTGGACAGAACATCCCAGTTCCTTATGCCCTTTTACCACAACCTCTGATTATAGTGAAGAAAGCAGAGACTCTTAGAGCAGGACATGCTACCAGTATCCCTTGTGTATTTGAGTATTGCTAATGGAAGAGTAGTACCTCAATTCATATCTTATTTCTTTCTTTCCAGGAAAGAGGTGTTTACAGGTCGGGTGGCCAGGGATATGAAAGTACCAATTTGGAAAGCTGCTTAGTGGGAACTGAGCCATCTTTCTGGTCAACAGAGAGAGGGGAATGTCTGATCGGACTTGTCCAAGCTCAGAAAAGCTTCTTACTCGGATGCCCTCCTGTCTTTACAGGTGGATCCCTACCTGTGCCCAGCTTTTTGTCTCAAAGAAGGAGCAGTGGGTCCATTTTGCTCCCAAGAGTGACTATGACTCTTCTCGTAACATTGAGGAATATTTTGCTTCCATTGCTGCTTTCATGTCACTCCAGCTGAGGGACTTGGTTATTAAGTCTCTTGAGGACCTCATGTCCTTTTTCATGATACACAAGGTATGTAGGGGACCAGCAGTAGGCCCTTTTGAGGGGAAAACAACTGAGACCATCAGAATTCCGTTACATTGGTTCTCAGCTGTAAGCCAGGATAAAAAGTAAAAAAATTCTTGACTATCACATATATCAGATCATTATATGCTCATTAAAATGATTTCTGTGAATCCCAGCAAGCTTTCCTGAGTTAATTAACTACTACTAAATTGGCCAAGTTCTCTGGAAGTGGGGAAGTTGATAAGAAGTTGCTAAGAAAATTTAAAGAAAGATTGAGTAAAATGGAATTCATACCCCTTATAGGAAGGAAACAGGTCACTTCTTTATCCTCTCTGTTAAAGAAAGGAGTTGAAAAGTTTTATTATCAGTCTTTGGCTTGATATTTAGGGAGTATTGTGTATATCATTGCATATATTCACTTTTTGTTCTTTGAAAGGGGCATCCCTGAAAACAAAAGGCTTTGTTGACCTAATAAATAACTTTCTGCATGAAACTACTACAGTGAAGTCAAAATAAAAGCTAAAAGCACTAAGTCCTATGTTATGTTTTCAAAACATAGTAGCATTCCCTAAACTTAGATAGCCTAAGGATCAAGGAAGATTAGTTTGGATTTTATGCCATGTGCACATTTTACCTTAAAAAAGAGTAATAAAAATATAAAATTACCTTGTTATAAAAGGTTAAATTCTAAGTATTTTTCCAAATGAAGTAAAGATGAACAATTGACCTTTTGCTCAAAAAAATATAGAAGCCAATGCTACTGAATTTAGACTCTGCTGTTAGCTTTCTAACAAGAACCAATCTATAGATGTCACTGTAGTCATCTACTTTGCTAAGCAGAAGAGACTCGGATGTAGGAACAAATCTCACTCTAAAATTCCATACAAAGGGAAAGAAGAGGAAATTTATGGATATTTGATACATGATAGCTATGCAACAAATGTTTATCAATCATCCTCAAACAGATCTGGAAATGTCTAACATAATTGACTTAAACAAGTACTTTACAGCTGTGCTATGACAATTTTGTTAGGCAGTGTAGTTTATGAGAAATAACTTATGTTACTAGCCTGATAGGAAATTGTACATGCCAATATTTCCGTTGTAGGAATGTTGACATTTTAAGTGTTTAAAGTAGACTATTAACTCATTAGCAGGCTCCATCTGAGGCATATAGATAACTATTGATGCTTTTGGATTCTGTCAACAAATTTTTATTGAGCACCAAGTATGTATTAAATGCTGCCTTGGATATTTTGGAGGGATCAGACACAGATCCTGCCCTCGAGGCTAGAGTAGAGAAGATAAAATATACATATAAATATCTGCAAGAGAGAAAGATAAAATATCATGAAGGAATGGAAATTCAGAAGTTCAGAAGTAGAAGAGATTGGTATCTTGCTGGAGAATAGGGAGGCTTCCAAGAGGAGGGAATTTTTAGCTGAATTTTGAAGGATAAAAAGGATTTGAAGATACTAATGCAAGAATTTCTAAGCAAAGTAAGCATAGTGAATAAAAGCTTTGGGGAAGGGGGAGTGGATGAGGTCAGGGTGGGCTAAGCCATACCTAGACCTTACTTGAACATAAACAGTATATGGGACTCCACATTTCCATTTCTGGTGTTCATGTCGTACTGTGAATGGATAAAATTCACTCCTTTGATTCTGGAAGGCCCCACCTTGTGACAGCCACCATATCTTATATCTCCTAAAGGATGGGAATGATTTTGAGGAGCCCTACCAAGAGATGGAGTTCTTCCTACCTCAGCTAATCACAATAAAACTTGAAGTCATTGAACCCATTATTGTCTTTAATCCATCTTTTGATGATTGCTGGGAATTAATACACAACTCTTTCTTGGAAATTATTAAGAACTCTAGAGAGATCCCCAAGGTATAGTATCACCTGAATCATTTGTTTATAGTTTTATTTACTTATTGAATAAAATATATTTAAAACGGCTGTTTTTACAAGGTATTTAGTTAGAGGAGTTTTACTTTGGGAGATAAACGCTGAATGTGCTCCCCCCTTGACTCCAGAAAGGAAACTTGAGCCATAAAGAAATGTCCATGCATTTGAGAATTGTGCTTTTATTTTTTTTTTTAAGATTCATTTATTTATTTGAGAGCGAGAAGAGAGCAAGCAGGGGGAGGGGCAGGGGAGAAGGAAAGAATCTCAAGCAGACTCACTGTTGAGTGTGGAGCCTGACATGGGGCTCAATCCCAGGACCCTGAGATCATGACCTGAGCCAAAATCAAGAGTTGGATGCTTAACTGACTGAGCCACCCAGATATCCCAAGAATTATGCTTTTAATAAGAGCATAATTAAGAATTACTTTGTGAGAGATGCCTGGGTGGCTCAGCAGTTGAGCGTCTTGCCTTTGGCTTGGGGCATGATCCCGGGGTCCTGGAATTGAGTCCCACAAGCAGGCTCTCTACATGGAGCCTGCTTCTCCTCCCTCTTTGTATATCTCTGCACTTCTCTCTGTGTCTCTCGTGAATAAATAAAAAAATCTTTACAAAAAAGGAAACCTTTGTGAGCAAGTAGATTTCCTCCCTACCCTGGCCGGCCATGATCCAACTTCAAAGGGGCAGATGTGTCCCAAGCCATATCCAACTTAGGTTGATTGCACAATGGAACAGTGCCATGAACTCACCAAGAATCTTCATAAAACGATATCTAATTTAGTTTGTTTAACCACTGAAGGCATCAAAGGGAAAATTAAAGCTTCCCTTCCTGGTCCAAACCCCTTCCAGTTTCCTTTCCTGGGTGGCATTGCTAATCATATTCCAGACACTTAGCAGACTTTTATTGCTGGCCAGGATCACCCACATGAGTGTGACTCTCTCGTGCTCTATCTTCTATTTCCCTCTGGATGGTCGATGTGTCAAGAAGACCAGTGCCCAGCGCCACGTAGGGAAGGGAACTGTGGGGTGTTTTTCTCTCTTTCTCCTCCTCCCTCCCTTCCCAGCCATTATGTGTAATGCTTAGATGCTCTTAAGTACTCTTCTCCTTGCAGTCTTATACTTTTATACTTATACTTATAGGATTCTAAAAGCTCAAGATTAGATTTGGGGGCTGTAGAGCAGCATATGAGGCCAAATGCTACAGTCAATCTCACCAGATAACTCTAAATTTGAGGTTTCAAATCCAACCAAGCCTGGTTAACAAGAAACTGGGTGTGCAGAGGGGAAAGAAACAGTGGGTAACTCTTCTACAATCAATATCCCTAGGAAGGAAATGAAAGAAGAGACCCTATAATTTGGAAGGATAAGTGTGGGGCTTGGGGACAGATAAAGTACATACCACTCAAGTTCTCTTTCACAGCAATATTTGTAAGCAGCTGGGCTGGGAGAGCCCAGGGCTCACTCATGTGGCTGTTCCAGCAAACATCAGCAGGGATGGTAGTAGATTTAGTGGATTGTAATGACAAGGAGATATAATCACAGGTCATAGTGTATACCAGGTTTGAAACCTAGACCCAAGTGAATGCCAATGGCACTTTATCAGGTTGTGAGAAAAAGCAGCCTAGGTTCAGTATTCTCCATCTAGAGATGCCCACAGCACTGGTTCATGCCTCAAACCCCATAGACTATTTTATCTCTGAATTGGATATTGAAACTTAAAAAAAAAAATAGCCCCTCGGGTTGAATATCTAATAAGAATATCTAAGAATGGGGCAGCCTGGGTGGCTCAGCGGTTTAGCGCCGCCTTCGGCCCGGAGCATGATCCTGGAGTCCCGGGATCAAGTCCTGCGTCGGGCTCTCTGCATGGAGCCTGCTTCTGCCTGTGTCTCTGCCTCTCTCTCTCTCTCTCTCTCTGTGTGTGTGTGTGTCTCATGAGTAAATAAATAAAATCTTAAAAAAAAAATCTAAGAAGAGTAACAGGTAGACAGTAGCCCCAACCCCTAGCGGACCTGCCTTTTTTATGGTTAAATTTTATTTTAATTTTACTTTATTTAAAGATTTTATTTATTTGAGCAAGGATGAGGGATAGAACATGAGTGGGGTTAGGGGCAAAGGGAGAGGGAGAAGCTGGCTCCCTGCTGAGTATGGAGCCCAACACAGACAGGCCTCAATCCCAGGACCCTGAGTTCATGACCAGAGCTCAAGTCAGATGCTTAACCATCCAGGTATCCCTTTATTTATTTATTTTTAAGATTTTTTTTTAAGATTTTATTTATTTATTCATGAGAGACACAGACAGAGAGAGAGGCAGAGACACAGTTAGAAGGGAGAAGCAGGATCTATGCAGGGAGCCCAATGTGGGTCTCCATCCCAGGTCTCCAGGACCACACCCTGGGCTGAAGGCAGCGCTAAACCACTGGGCCACCTGGGCTGCCCTAAGATTTTATTTTTAATTAATCTCTACACCCGATGTGGGGCTCGAACTCACAATCCTGAGATCAAGAATCCTATGCTCCACCGACTGAGCCAGCCAGGTACCCCCCAAATTTAAAAATAACAGTTTCAAGGTACAGAAGGGAAGCCTATTTATGAAAAGGTTACTAAAGGAAACCAAAGTAAATATTAGAAAATACTTGTCTTAGTAATTGAGACATGGATGCTACAATACTGATTGAAATGAAAAGAGGTGAATGAGAGGCATAAATACAATGAAGTGGGGTGAACTAAGGGTTTTCTAAAACTAAAAATGCAAAAGGAAAATTTAAATCAGCATTAGCAGCCATGTCAATGCATTACTTTCATGATCAGAAATACACACACACATACACACATACATTATTATGGAAGGGGTCTACTTGGGCCAGTCTCTCTCCTGATGGGAGAATTTTCTCACTCTAAGTGCCAGGGAAATCCTGAACTTGGAGAAGCGTGTAGGTGTGAGCACTAAGGGTGATGACAAGACCAAGAAGTCAGGAACTAGAGAACCAGGGAGATCAGCAGATGGTAACCATGATTACCTGGAAAAGGCACCATTGATCTCTGTTTAGTTTTACAGACTACTCTACAGGGCATGGGAGAACAAGCCACATTTAAAGGACAGTAAAAGGTTTTACTTTCTCTCTCAACTGAAGACTTCTTCTCAAGAAACAATCCCTTATGCTGCCCACATGTAATCTCTTGCATGGTCTGGATATACCAATTATGTATCCCTAAACCATTTCATCTGTATGCTTGACCAATGCCAGATCCTCCATTTCTTTGCTTTCAACCACTGTCTGCAGTGTGGCCACAGCAAAGAAATTATTCCTCCACTGGCTTAAAAACCTTTAGATTGTCCAAAGAGGGAGGACACAGACTATTTGCATTAGCTTTTCCCCCTTTCTAAATCAGTGCATTTTCATCCATGGTACATAACTACTGTAACTAAGTAGAGCACTCTGACAGTCTTTTCTGGGACCAATCACTTAACTTTCTCAGTAAGGAGGACAGTGGGTCCCTAGCAGGGACTTGGCCGTCTTCATGAGTCATACAAATGAGAACATTTCTCAGGGACACACTTATGCCATTAAGAAGTTAAAGAACCTGAGAGGCACCTGGGTGGCTCAGTCATTTAAGCATCTGCCTTCGGCTCAGGTCACATTCTACTTTAAGCAGGGAAACCTCACATCCTAACTGAGGTCCATGGGGACTCTCCATGGACCAGAGACTTGAAAGTTCAATGAAGGGAAAGATGATTAACCCAAAAAGAGGGAGAGGAGAGAGGTCAAGGGAACAGAAGGGTGATTCTGGTGCTATCCAAGAGGAAAAAGAGTGAAAATGTAAACTGGTGTCCCTGGAAATGTGTCTGTTGCAAAAGATTTTACATTTTGGTGCCATTTCCTTTCTTAATGTTGTGTGGCTGTCTTGTGACACCAAAACAATTTCTATTCTTTAGGTGGAATCTGTCCTGTTCCCAGAGTTGAAAGGCTATAATCTGATTCTTGGAACCGTTAACACTGAAGAAAAACTAGTTTCTGATTTTGTGGATCAAACCTTTGAGGTATTTCAGAAGAATCAAGTTGGACCCCGCAAGTAAGTAGGTTTAGTTGTAACTTAAGCCATTTTGTTATGGATTTGTTTGTCATCAATTTACAATCACTGTTCCCACATATCAGAAATGTATACATAGTGAGAATAGCCCAATACTTACATAGGTATTACTCTTTATCTCCACTTTACAGGTGAGGAAGCTTTCCCAACATTATACAGCAAATAAATAGGAGAACAAGAATTCAAACTTAGTTACAGGTCCACCTCCATTATCTGAAGGCTGTGAGGCTGGATAGGTTTTGGTATTTAGAAATTTCTGGATTTTAGAAAAGTAACAATATACTTTTATATAATGTATAAAAGTATATATCATATATTATGATCCAGTTTCAACAAGACCTCAGGAAGCACCCCTTAATTAAATGTATTGATATTTCTATAGTGAAAAGTATGAATATTCAGCCAAGTAGCCTCATATTAATTTAGACCAGCTTTTGCTATCAAGTGAATTTTGAAGTGGCTTTCTGTTTTCAGAGCTTTTTGGAATTGAGAATTAAAGAAAGGGGATTGAGGACTAGTTATCTGAATGCTCCTTAATTATTATACTGTAGAATATCTCACAGTTGCTCATGTGAGCAGTCCCTAGTTTAGGGTAATCAGATAATACAGCTTCCAAACTGAGACACTTTGAGAGTGAAGAAGGCTTTATTTTTTTTAACTTTTTAAAAGATTTTATTTATTTATTCATAAGAGAGACAGAGACATAGGCAGAGGGAGAAGCAGGCTCCAGGCAGGGAGCCCAACGTGGGACTCGATCCCAGGACTCTGGGATCATGCCCTAAGCCAAAGGCAGACTGCTGAGCCACCCAGGCATCCCTGAAGAAGGCTTTATTAACAATTGCCATGGCACAACAAATAAATCTGGGTGATCCCAGGCAAACCAGAATACATGGGTTTCTTCAATGCAGCTCTGTCAATATATTAGGCCAGAAAACTCTGGATTGTGAGGAGCTGCTGTACATGGTAGGATGTTTAGCAGCATCCCTGACCTATACCCATTAGATGCCAATAGGATCCTCCCACAGCCATTACAACTAAAAGCATCCTGAGACATGGCCAAATGACCCCTGAGTGGTCAGATCACCCCCAGTTGAGAACTACTTCAAATCTAGTCTGAAAATCATAGACTCAGATTTGGAAGCTATGTCCTTATGAATTTGATGTGGGGGCATCTATTTGAAACCTCTGTTTCCTCTGTTTTTGGAGTCTGACACATAGTTTGTCTTTTTGGACTGACTGCTCCTCATACTATGTCTCAGTTTTAGAATCTCTGAAGTATTGGCCAATTCCTAGAAGTGTACCACTGGGCCCTACAAAACTAATTCTGCTTACTCCATAGTTAAGCATTATTTTATTTATTATTTTGTTTTATTTTATTATTTTACTTTATTTCTTATTATTTTAATTTTTTTAAGTAGGCTCCATCATGGGGCATGAACTAATGACCTCAAGATCAAGAGTCACTGCCCTACTAAGCCAGCCAGGTGCCCTCATGTCATCTTTATTTTCATTCAAACTTTTTAGAAAGACTTTATTTTTTAAAAAGTATTTTATTAATTTATTTGACAGAGAGAGCACAAGCAGGGGGAGTAGGAGAGGGAGAAGCAGGTTCCCCGCTAAGCAGGGAGCCTGATACAGGGCTTGACCCCAGGACCCTGGAATCATGACCTGAGCCAAAGACAGTCCCTTAACGAACTGAGCCACCCAGGTACTCCTAAAAAAGTAAAAAATAAATTACTTTATTTTTTTTAAGATTTATTTATTCATGAGAGACACACACACAGAGAGAAACAGAGACATAGGCAGAGGGAGAAGCAGGCTCCATGCAGGGAGCCCGATGTGGGACTCAATCCCCAGGACTCCAGCATCACGCCCTGAGCCGAAGGCAGACGCTTAACCGCTGAGCCACCCAGGCGTCCCAAATTACTTTATTTTTAAGTAATCTCTATACCCAATGTAAGGCTCAAACTCACAATCCTGAGATGCAGAGTCTATGCTCCACAGACTAAGCCAGCCATATGCCCCTAATTCAAATTTTTTTTCAACTCATAGCATCCCAGATACATCCTCCATTTGGGAGAAATCTGTCCAGCCATTTTTGCATGATCTGATAAGACAGGAAAACTTAATTTTATCCAATAGATTTTAGATTCATTAGTTCCAAATTTTCATCTTAAAACTTAGTCGTAGAATTTTAGAGGTGGAAGAAGGAAGAGGAACTAATGTTTATTACATATTGACTGTATATCAAACACTGTATTCAATTCTTTATATGTACATTATTATAGGTAAGCCTTACAACAATCCTTTGAGGTGTTAATATTTCCACTTAAGGTTTATGTATACAATGGAATATTACTCAGCCATTAGAAATGACAAATACCCACCATTTGCTTCGATGTGGATGGAACTGGAGGATATTATGCTGAGTGAAATAAGTCAATCAGGGAAGGACAAACATTATATGGTCTCATTCATTTGGGGAATATAAAAAAATAGTGAAAGGGAATAAAGGGGAAAGAAGAAAAAATGAGTGGGAAATATCAGAAAGGGAGACAGAACATGAAAGACTCCTAACTCTGGGAAACGAACAAGGGGTGGTGGAAAGGGAGGTGGGCGGGGGGTGGGGGTGACTGGGTGACGGGCACTGAGGGGGGCACTTGATGGGATGAGCACTGGGTGTTATTCTATATGTTGGCAAATTGAACACCAATAAAAAATAAATTAAAAAATAAATAAATAAAAATAAAAATGCCCCAAATAAAAAAATATATATATTTCCACTTAAGACACTGATCTTTGGAAAAGAGAAATATCTTCTCTAAGTTCATGCAGGTAGGAAGTGGCAAAATTGGAATTTGAAGCCAAAGCTATGAATTCCCAGTTCAGTATACTTTTTGCCATATTATATTTCCCTTTCCTGCTTTGGGCTAATTTTTATGATCTTATATCTTCATTTGCTACTTTTCCTAATCTGATTTGGTGACCTGTATTTGCATGTCTGATTTTATACCCTTCGATTATGGAAGATACTTAAACGTATACAAAAAGTATGATGACTTATTGGATAACATGGCAGAACAAAACATCACTGCGTTCCTGAAAGAAAATCATGAAATTGAGGATTTTGTGACGGTAGGAAATATCACTTGTTATTTCATATCTTGGTGACTTGTGCTGCTGCCAATCCAATACGTAGTCAGTATATTTTGTTAGTATATATGCCGTGGTCAGCATTGGACTCGGCTGGCTGGGGGTGCAGCTGGGGCAAGTGCATGAAGGCTAAAGGCAAATCAAGCTGCTGACTGTGCTCCTTTCTACAGAGGATCAGTAGCATAAAAAAACGGAGAAATGAAATTGCATCAATGCACATTACCGTGCCTTTGGCCATGTTCTGCCTTGACACCATGACCTTAAATTATGACCTCTGTGAGCGAGCCCAAAATCTTAAAGACCGTCTGATTCAATTCCAAGTGGAAGTAAACCGGGACACCAATACCAGGTACTGTTCCTATGGACAGAGAGAGAGCAACAATATTTGGCATGAATGGGAGAATGGAAAAGTAGCCAGAACTTGTACCTTCCAGCAATGACCAGACAGAAATTCTAGCTTAGGTCGTTTCTGCTCCAGAGAGAGGGTAGTGAGGAATTCAGGTTCAGGCTAGATGGTGAACAGAAGAGAGAATACTATGTGGGGTTTGGAGCAGAAAGGAAGAAAACATCTGGCAGCTGTCCATCTCTGATCCCTCAGCCTTTGCTTTCTTGGAGCCATCTTTAGGGAGATGCCACGTCATGGACTTGGCTGTCTGAGGCCACAGGCCTTCTCCCCGGCCATCAAGCACACATTCAGAGACACAAGGTGCTTACTGGCACCCTCTGGAATCACTCCTGTGTGGGCTTCTGGTGTATAGGTCAGAGGAGTCTGTCATTCGATCTTCAGCTCAATGTGGTACCTTCATTTCACCAATGACTATATATTAGTGAAGATGTTTTTGGTTCTAAGGGATAGAAGCTCAGATAGACTGGCTAAAGTGAAAAGGGGTGTCTGGGGCTCACGTGTTGAAAAGTTCAGAAATTGCTAGATTCAGGCCCTCCACGCTGCAATTAGGGATATAGCCTGTCTCCCTCTACTCAGCCTTCATTCTCTGACAGGCACTCTCCAGTCAAGGACCTAGCAGCTCCATGCTTATACCTCCCAGGTTTCCATCCAGAGGGGGAAGTGGTTTCTCCCTTTCCAGTTACCTCAAAGATCCTGGCCCATGTGACACCAGCCTGACTTGGGGATTTTATGTAGCCCTGAATCAAATGCCATGGTATAACTATATGAAAGTTGCAAAATGATTAATCCATGTTATTCTAGCTCTCCAGAGTGCTTTTAACTGTAGACTAAGACAAGTTAGTAAGCACGGCCACTACTAATATTGTTATATGTTGTATTATTATATGTTGTATTATCCCTCAACATACAACATATGTTGTATGTTGAGGGATTGTATTATATTATATATATATAATGAATAATACAACATATTAATATTATAACAATGTTATATATATAAATATATAAAATTTTAGCATTTTCTAGTACCTTAAGTTTACAGAATACATTTCAGAACCTCATGAGCAAATTTGAGATAATAATAACCTACCATTTTTCCAGCACATGTCTGGAAACAGTCTGGGCACTGTATAAGCATTCTGAACACTATAGATCTAATCAAGTCTTTACAACAACCCCAGAAGATGGTTCACTATTCTCTCCATTATGCTAGTGAAAAAACTGAGACTCCTGAGAGGTTAGCAAGTGGCACATTACAGGGCTTAACCTAGTTTATTTTGACCCCAAAGTCCATACTTTCCACCACCACACTCCCCACATTCAGCTTTCTCATAGAGTGATGAAATGATAGGATTCCTGGTTTGAGTGCCAGAAGATTTGGTTTTGAATCTAAGACCTTCCATTTACTAGCTGTGTGTCCTCTGACTTCACCTCTTGTATCTTCAGTATCTGCCTATAGAATAAAAATTTGGGACCAGGACATAGAACTACTTCAATCTAGTAGGACACTTTCTTTGGGAAGTTTGAGCTTCAAAGAAAATTTATTTTGTAAGCAGTAGTTCTTTTGTTCATGTTAAGTGAAAGCAACATGGTGCCTTGGCTGGTCAGTGCATCCATCTTCATCAAAATAAGTTCCTTCAGGGGATCCCTGGGTGGCGCAGCGGTTTGGCGCCTGCCTTTGGCCCAGGGCGCGATCCTGGAGACCCGGGATCGAATCCCACGTCGGGCTCCCGGTGCATGGAGCCTGCTTCTCCCTCTGCCTGTGTCTCTGCCTCTCTCTCTCTCTCTCTCTCTCTCTGTCTCTCATGAATAAATAAAATCTTAAAAAAAAATAAGTTCCTTCATCAATATAATTTCCTTAGACCTTTTAGATATAAGTGAAAATAAAGGTCTCCTTATGAACCCAAGGATTTCTAAGGATGTGGAAACCCCAGGTTGGTGGCTGAGCTTCTTTCTTCCTGCCTTAAAAATGGTGACTCTGACTCATTTGGCTTTCTCAACCACCCCACAAGTAGGTAAGACTGATATAAGGTCCCTTACTGAATGGAGGAGAAAATGAGGCCCAGAAAGAAAAATTCACTTTCCTAAGCAGATGGGTTTGAATTTTGTCTTCTCATCCCAAACTCTGTCCTTGCCACTTCATTGTCCTGTCATTGCTGGGAGTGGGGTGCCTTACTGTTGCCAGTGACTACGTGTACCCTAGAATGTGGAGTACTCTGCACATAAAGGAAAGGAGGACACTTTGGAGTACATTGGTAAGAAAGTGGGCATGCCATTCATACCCACTACAGGTACATGGGTTTAAGGCTGCTAAAGCAAGGACCTGGAATATTGACCAAAAATTCAAGGACCTACATAGATTCACATAAAATTATCCTTATGGTCCAGCTGCTTGTTTCCTTCAATGTGAGAACTGTTATCCAAATAATGACAGCAGGTAGAAGCCACAGATTAATCAAGATTTATTAGTCTCCTTTATGCCATCTCCTACACGAGAGAATAGCCCTGTGCTTATGGGACCTCTGGCCTTTTACATTTTAAATAACATCATCTCTATATGTAGAAAGCAAGGCTTTTTGTCCTCAGCTTATCCCTGAATATTAAGGTGTTCTGTTGGTCAGATGCCTCCTATCAATGACCCATATTGAGGACCTTTTAGAGAATCTAACGGGTATTGGGTTTGCTACCACCCTTCTGGGCCTTGGCAAGAAGCTGATATCTAGTAGCCACATACTATTTATCCTCTGAATTCTCATACAAAAGGGAGGAAGGTTGGAGTTTCATCAGGTAAGAGTCTATTAGACTAAGAGGCTCCACCTATATTAGGCTAGACTAGATGCTGTAATGAATAGACTTAAGATGTCATGACTGAGGCACACCTGGGTGGCTCAGTCAGTTAAGCATCTACCTTCAGTTCAGGTCATAATCCCAGGATCCTGGGATCAAGCCCATATCAGGCTTCCTGCTCAGTGGGGAGCCTGCTTCTCCCTCTCTCTGCCCCCTACTCGTGCTCTCTCAAATAAATAAGTAAAGTCTTTTTTAAAATGTTATGACTGAACACTATAGAAGTTTTATTCTGCCCTTTCACGAAGATGGCACCAAAGGTGAAGAAAAACGCCCCTGCCCCTCCCAAAGCTGAAACCAAAGCAAAGGCTTTGAAAGCTAAGAAAGTGGTGCTGAAAGGCATGCACAGTCACAAAAAAAAAGAAGATCCGTAGGTCACCTACATTCCAATGACCCAAGACCCTGCCTCTCTGAAGGCAGCCCAAATATCCTCAAAAGAGCGCCCTCAGGAGAAACAAGCTTGATCACTATGCCATCATCAAGTTCCCCCTGACTACTGAGTCAGCCATGAAGAAAATAGAAGACAACAACACACTTGTATTCATTGTGGATGTCAAAGCCAATAAGCACCAGATCAAACAGGCTGTGAAGAAGCTCTATGACATTGATGTGGCCAAGGTCAACACCTTGATCAGGCCTGATGGAGAGAAGAAAGCATATGTTCTACTGGCTCCTGACTGATGCTTTGGATGTTGCCAACAAAATTGAGATCATCTAAACTGAGTCCAGCCAGCTATAAATCTAAATTTTTTCACCATAAAAAAGGAAGTTTTATTTCTTTTTTTAAGATTTATTTATTTATTTATTTATTTATTTATTTATTTATTTATTTATTTATGATAGACATAGAGAGAGAGAGAGAGGCAGAGACACAGGAGGAGGGAGAAGCAGGCTCCATGCCAGGAGCCCGACATGGGACTCGATCCCAGGATTAAAACTCTAGGATCGCACCCTGGGCCGAAGGCAGGCACTAAACTGCTAAACCACCCAGGGATCCCTGGAAGTTTTATTTCTTCTCAGGGTAGCTCCAGATTGGTGGGGGAGACCTACTATGTACATCCAGAAATTCAAGCATATGGTGACTTTACATCTTTAACATGTAGCTTTCAAGGTCATTCTCAATGTTGACATCCTAGACAGTTGGAAGGAGGAAAGAGCATAAAGGGATATGCAAATATAGTTTTATTTGCTGCTCCTGAAAGTGATACTCATCCCTGCTTCCCACTTCACACTAACTGCAACTCAATCACGTAACTATATTTGCTGTTGACTGAACTGTCCTTCTTTGTTCTGTACCCCTCCTAGCTACCCTGCTATCTTGGGTTCTGGTCCAGTTCAGCCAGTGTGTCCCTGAGACATCACAGAGCCCTTCACCAGCAGGAGCAGTCACTCAGCTGTTATAACAGACTAGATTTCATTTATCTAAGTACTCAGAAGGTGCCTGCTCTGTGCCAGCAAGGCACTGGCTTCTGGGAATAATTAAGGGGGATATCTTCTCTGCCCTCAGAGACTTGACACATTCAGTCTACAGCAAAGCCTTAGTGTCTAGTGACTATTTGAAACCAAGGCCTATAAGGAGATGATGAGGTTAAATGAGGTCACAAGAATGAAGCCCTAATCCAATAGAGCTATTGCCCTAATAAGAAGAGGAAGAGACACCAGAACTCTTTCCCCCTCTACCACATGAGGTCACAATGAGAAAGGCAGCTGTCTGCAAGCCAGCAAGAAAGCCCTTACCAGGAACCAAATTAGTTGGTACGTTGATCTTGGACTTCCCAGCCTCCAGAGCTGTGAAAAAATAATTTTCTGTTGTTTAGGTCATCCAGTCTGTGATATTTTGTTGTGGTAGCCTAAGCTGACTAGTAAGATATCCAACTAAAAATACAAAGGAAACGACATGTAATGTAGCTCAGAGTCCAAGAACTGGAAAATACTTCTAATCTACAGTATTGAACCTATGTTGTGCAGTAGTTAATTTTTCTCTGCAGAAATCTTCTAAATTACATAAAAAATCATTTCTAAAGTCTTGGCAGCATCTGCAAAGATGTTTTAATCCTATTTTCTTCAGTTTGATAAAATTAGCTTCATTATGGTGAGGTCTCCTTACATTAAGAAGAATTATTGAGTGTCAATTATACTTCAATTAAAAAAATAAAAACAAAAAAAATATTGAGGACTTCAATATTGAGAGGAGTGGTTTTTATCTGTAATTTATGAACGTCAACATGTAATGATCAGTGTAATGATCAGACTAATAACAAACACTGTGAGAGCAATTTGCTAACAGTTCTTGAAGGCCACTGTGTGCTAGGCATGGATGTATTGCAGATAATTTGTTCTTAATTATAATTAAAATACTGATGATAGTCATCATTGGCTTTTGTATAAATTTGAATTATCCTTATAGTAGTACCCTTTTTCATAGTCTTGTGTTTGGGAAGTGGGCAGTTAGATCCAGTGGTTGAATGTCAGTTTCTCTTTATCATCTAGGAACTACTCCTAGCACATGAGGATAAATTTGCTGACATACTGTGAAGAGTAGTGATTACCAATTAATTTAGTGCTCTGCTCAACATAAAATTCAAAGAGTCACTATTGGTGGTGGTAGTGATGGTGGTATTCATGTTGTTTTTGTCTAAATCTGGATTCTACCCATGGTACATTTATTAAGAGTACAAGCTTTGGAACTGATTGAACCAAGTTCACATCTTGTCTCTGATACCTCCACACCATGTTGCTTTGGATAAAGTTATTCAGCCTTACTTTCTTCCATTCTAAAATGTTGATAATCGTCCCTACCCCTTAGAATGTTGTGAAGATTAAATGAGCCAATATATATTCAGTGATTAGAATGGGGCATAGGACATAGTAAACCCATGAGATATTATTTCCTTTACTACTGTTTTTATTATTGAGTGTGGTGTGCATGTAAATATTACCCATCATGGATTTGCAGGTAGAGAAAAGTTGGAAACCATTATTCTAGTTGACAAATAAGAATCATGCCTGTTTAGCATAATAGATTTTATAAGAAAGTGATTTTAGGTGATAATGGTGATGGTGGCTGTTTCTTTCCCTGTAGCATTTGTAATCAGTACAATATCATCGCAGACAAAGTCAGTGAGATTCCTGCCAACACTGAGGAGCTGGTATTCCTCATTGAATTCTTAAAGAAATCAAGTAATGTCACCGTGTTCAAACTCAGGAGGCAACTTAGAGATGCAATTGAACGGTTAGAGTTCTTGATGGATTATGCAGACCTACCCCGTAAGTCCAACACCCTGTAGACTTATATGCAAATGTATATTTATATTTTTAGAAATAAGGAGTCAGGAAGGAGAGTTAGTAATCCTACCACTAAATGTCAATTTTGGGAGAGCTGCTTTTCAAGCATCCCCATATATTAAAGGCACTAATTTCCACACTCTTACACAAAGAAATTTGAATCAAACAAAAGGGATCTTATTGTTAAGCTAAAAGAAGAAATATCTAGGGACTTGATGAGTTCTTAGATGCCTTTCTTGATATCTGTGTCTGGTGTTTCTGAAAAAGTCACTTCCAAATGCAGAGTCCCTTTATAAATGGATAGATTTATTTCATCTATAATCTTAATGCAATTCCACCTTTGAGGAGAGGCCAGGGCACTTTCCTTCATGTCCCTGTATATCTTAAAAGGAAAGAAATGGCTAGGGCCCCTTCAAGGCTTATTGGGCCAAGGTAGAGTTTTGTAGGGACCAGGTTCTGAAGGAAAAACTGATACAGTGTCCACAAGCTAAGTTTTCAGATCCTTCTTCCATCTGTGAATTACCTGGTATTCATGGTGTTTGTGGGGAAGAGTGATGGAATGGAGAGATGGGGACTGGGAGTGGAAAGCAATGCCCTGCCAACCCACATATTCATGAGCTGTGCCCTTGACCATGTGAACACACACTGGACCTTTGCTTCCTAAGTTCCCAAGGGTACAGAGGGAACCCAGGATATTTCAGCTGACCAGAGTCTTAGGATGAGCAGGGGATCTGGCACTGATTTTATTACTGACATTTAACCAAAAGGGAGACTGGGACTCAGATGGTGACAGTTTAAAGAGGAGAATCAGAACATGAGCCCAGGTTTCTACTCTACCCAAACCTAGCCTGGGAACGCAGTGAAGCACAATGGTTAGAACATCGGCTTTGGAGTTTGTTAGACCTGGGACTGAAGTCGTCCCTGCCACCTTCTAGCAGTGTGATCTTGACTACTTGGCTAACCTTTGTTTTCCATCTGCAAAAACAAGGATGACAATACCATTGCCTTTCTAGCCTGGCATTTGGTAAGTGCTCCATAAATGTTGGTTATCATTCATCCATAATGGGCCCATCCATTCGTTGCCACCCCCTCACCCACTTCTGTTGACCTTTTGTTCTGCTGAATTAACTCCCTGCATGTTGACCTATGCTGAGGAGTGTCCTGGAGCTGACTGTATGTGTTTTGCAGAAGAGGATATCAAGTTGAACAGCACTCTGTTCCTCTGGCCAGACCAGATTGAAGATATCTTTGAAAACAGCCGAAACTTGCTCCTTAGCAAGAGGGATCAGGCTGAGATGGACCTCATTAAAAGGTACAGAAAGAGTGTGAGATTGTTTTAGAAATGATACCCACTGGATAACACGCTGTAGGTTCCTGGTTCTGCTCAGAGCCCCCCCACAGCAATGCGTGGGCGAAGGCTGGAAACAACTGGTAGAGAAAGAATTTTCTTTTGTTTCCCACTGAGGGATGTTCTCTTTAAGCCTGCTTCATTCACTCTAGTGACCCTGCCAGTGCCTTCCCTCCCTGCCTTGAACAATTGGAATTTGGCAGTGCAGAGAGAAAAAGACAAAAATAGTGGCATGGCATAATGGCCTCACAATAATAATAGCAAAATCATCCCCCTTACATTAGAGATCACAGATTTGTGAGATAGCAAGACAGGGATCATAGAGGCATGGTAGGAGGCTGAGAGATGGCCTGTTTGGCAGCTGGTTTTGTTCAGTACTAATGTGGCTATATAATTTATTCATTCATTATTTGTCAATTCAACTAGGATTTTTTTTTTTTTTACAGATTTTTACTATGTGCTGTACTGTATTCCAGACATGTTAAATGTGTTTGCACACTAAATAAAAATTTTGATCCAGGGGCAGAGAAAATACAGACCTACTGAAAAATCAAACAATGTCAAGCGAAGTGGGTCAAGAGCCACGTAGATGGCAAAGACATACATGCACTAATGGCCATCCCAGCTTGTAACACTAGGTTTATGAACAGTAGGGTCTTACCAGTTACTATCCCCTTCATACATGAATGGCCCCCAGCCTAACTTTGGATCTTACAATCCCTGTAAATACTCACAAGAAAGGAAACGAGTAGATAAAAGCAGGGATTTCTACACAGAATGGGAGTTTGGACTGAAGGAGAAAACTATTTATTCACTGCCTTCAAAATATGGCCTAGGTCTGCTATCCAGAAAAAAACAACAGCAACAACAAAAGTGGATGTGTGTACACACTTCCAGCAACCTTCTTCTCTCTCTACCCAGAAATTTTAGCCAAATGGGTGCTACTGATATTTTTTAATTAATAAAATAAATAAAATTTTAAAAAATAATAAAATAAAATAAAATAAATTTATTTCTTGGAACAGTCTTAAATTCACAACAAAATTGAGAAAGTACAGTGTCCCCATTTACCCCATGTCCCCTTATGTACAGCCTCCATCATGGAACTGATTTGTAGGTTAGATGAACAGGAGCAAGTTTCTTTATCTTTTTGAGCCTCAGTGTCCTCATCTGGAAAATTGGATAACTGAGCCCATCTCAGATCATATCTTTTTGTGAGAGTTCTCATTGTGCAAAAGGATGAAGTGAGATGACCTGAGATTGTGCCTGAGTGGTACCTAGCACATGGTAGGAATTCAAAAGCTGTCTGCTACCTTCATACCTTGAACGATGACTTCTTTGGGGAGAAAAAATGCTTCACTGATAAACCACAGCCTTGCGAGTATACTTTTGGAGCAGTGCTGTCCCACTACTTAGAATCAATAAGTGTTGTTAAAGTTCAGGGGAGTAAGGGGTGACTCTGGGAGAAATGGGAACTGTCATTTATGATGAGAGGAGAACACTGGCTATCTGCTCTTGGAGGGGCAACTCTCACCCTGATGACACCTACTGGTTCCTCCACTCTCCATAGCAGAATTTAGCAGAGGAGGGCTCCAGGAGAAATCCGAAGCCCTGGGCTCAGCCCTCTCTTTACGGAATGCTTAAACCTCACATCCATCATTTTTGCATTAATCTTGAGAACAGTATGTGAGGGGGGGCTGAGCAATGTTCATTTAATTTGTCTTCTGTGAAAGCAACTCCATTACCTCACCTGGGTAGCTCAGTCAGTTGAGCATCTGCCTTGGGCTCAGGTCATGATCTCAGTGTCCTTCGGATCGAGCCCCACATCATGAGGCTCCCTGCTCAGTGGGAAATCTGTTTCTCCCTCTCCTTGCTCTTGCTCTCTCTTAATCCAAATTTATTATCAAATATATAGAACTTAAAAAGAAAGAAAGAAACTTGACCTATTTTACCAGCCACATTAATTTTTTGCTTCGGCACTAATTATTCCCCATTTTCTAATCCCCACACCCAACCCTCAATTCCTTCTTACACCTTCTTCCTCCTCTGTCCACTTAGTGCCTAGTCAACTGACACCCATAGTCTAGCCTCTGTCTCCCTTGTCTGTTGGATCCAGACAGGGCTCCACCAGCAGAGAGGCTCAGGAGTTTGGAGAGTGATGACTTTTTCTCCTTTCCCTCACTGTTTAGCCCTGGAGCTCTGGCAGTAGCTTCATCCCTCCTGGATGACAAGTCTTGCTTCTCCATGGTTTCCGTTCCCACTGCTCCTTTGGCCCTAGAGGTCATAGTGGCTTCCCTCGGAAGCTACCCATATCTTATCTGTGTAGATAGTCCCTTCATTAAAGCCTCTCTCTTTGAACACTGGAATGAATTCCATTTCATGCCAGAATTCTGACCAATCCACCATTTTTAAATCCCTAAATTATCCTCCCTCAGACTCCAGGTAGTCCCTCAAATACATTTTGGGACTTACTCAACCTAGTTTCCTGAGTGCCTCCTATTTACTAATGACTGTATTATTGTATGAAATATATACATATGTATATATTGTGGACATGAAAGTACTTTGGAAACTATAATATGCTAAGCAATTATAGCATAACACTATATAATATAGTCTACCTTGTTAGAAAAAGGGAGAATTAAATGTGTGACCTTCTTTGTTGTAAAAAAGATCTTCCCTGATCATTCTAGCTAAAGTAGCCCTCTACTTCCACCCACTAGGCACTCTGCCCTGTTTTATTTTTTTCAGTTTTTATGTCTATCAGAAATACTTCATCTTATATTTATCTATGTATGAATTTATCCATCCATCTATCCATTCACCCACCCATTCATCAATCCATATGTTTCTTTTTTTATAATAAATTTATTTTTATTGGTGTTCAATTTGCCAACATACAGAATAACACCCAGTGCTCATCCTGTCAAGTGCCCCCCTCAGTTGCCCGTCACCCATTCACCCCCACCTCCCGCCCTCCTCCCCTTCCACCACCCCTAGTTCGTTTCCCAGAGTTAGGAGTCTTTTTTTTAATAAATTAATTTTTTATTGGTGTTCAGTTTACCAACATACAGAATAACACCCAGTGCTCATCCCGTCAAGTGCCCCCCTCAGTGCCCGTCACCCATTCACCCCCACCCCCCGCCCTCCTCCCATTCCACCACCCCTAGTTCGTTTCCCAGAGTTAGCAGTCTTTATGTTCTGTCTCCCTTTCTGATATTTCCCACACATTTCTTCTCCCTTCCCTTATATTCCCTTTCACTATTATTTATATTCCCCAAATGAATGAGAATATATGTTTGTCCTTCTCCGATTGACTTACTTCACTCAGCATAATACCCTCCAGTTCCATCCATGTTGAAGCAAATGGTGGGTATTTGTCGTTTCTAATGGCTGAGTAATATTCCATTGTATACATAAACCACATCTTCTTTATCCATTCATCTTTCGATGGACACCGAGGCTGCTTCCACAGTTTGGCTATTGTGGACATTGCTGCTATAAACATTGGGGTGCAGGTGTCCTGGCGTTTCATTGCATCTGAATCTTTGGGGTAAATCCCCAACAGTGCAATTGCTGGGTCGTAGGGCAGGTCTATTTTTAACTCTTTGAGGAACCTCCACACAGTTTTCCAGAGTGGCTGCACCAGTTCACATTCCCACCAACAGTGCAGGAGGGTTCCCTTTTCTCCGCATCCTCTCCAACATTTGTGATTTCCTGCCTTGTTAATGTCCCCCATTCTCACTGGTGTGAGGTGGTATCTCATTGTGGTTTGGATTTGTATTTCCCTGATGGCAAATGATGTAGAGCATTTTCTCATGTGCATGTTGGCCATGTCTGTGTCTTCCTCTGTGAGATTTCTCTTCATGTCTTTTGCCCATTTCATGATTGGATTGTTTGTTTCTTTGGTATTGAGTTTAAGAAGTTCTTTATAGATCTTGGAAACTAGCCCTTTATCTGATACGTCATCTGCAAATATCTTCTCCCATTCTGTAGGTTGTCTTTTAGTTTTGTTGACTGTATCCTTTGCTGTGCAAAAGCTTCTTATCTTGATGAAGTCCCAATAGTTCACTTTTGCTTTTGTTTCTTTTGCCTTCGTGGATGTATCTTGCAAGAAGTTACTGTGGCCGAGTTCAAAAAGGGTGTTGCCTGTGTTCTCCTCTAGGATTTTGATGGACTCTTGTCTCACATTTAGATCTTTCATCCATTTTGAGTTTATCTTTGTGTATGGTGAAAGAGAGTGGTCTAGTTTCATTCTTCTGCATGTGGATGTCCAATTTTCCCAGCACCATCTATTGAAGAGACTGTCTTTCTTCCAGTGGATAGTCTTTCCTCCTTTATCGAATATTAGTTGACCATAAAGTTCAGGGTCCACTTCTGGGTTCTCTATTCTGTTCCATTGATCTATGTGTCTGTTTTTGTGCCAGTACCACACTGTCTTGATGACCACAGCTTTGTAGTACAACCTGAAATCTGGCATTGTGATGCCCCCAGATATGGTTTTCTTTTGTAAAATTCCCCTGGCTATTTGGGGTCTTTTCTGATTCTACACAAATCTTAAAATAATTTATTCTAACTCTCTGAAGAAAGTCCATGGTATTTTGATAGGGATTGCTTTGTAGTACAACATTAAATCTGCCCCCAGCTCTGGTTTTCTTTTTTAATATTTCCCTGGCTATTTGGGGTCTTTTCTGATTCCACACAATCTTAAGATGATTTGTTCCAACTGAAGAAAGTCCATGGTAATTTGATAGGGATTGCATTAAATGTGTAAATTGCCCTGGGTAACATTGACATTTTCACAATATTAATTCTGCCAATCCATGAGCATGGAATATTTTTCCATCTCTTTGTGTCTTCCTCAATTTCTTTCAGAAGTGTTCTATAGTTTTTAGGGTATAGATCCTTTACCTCTTTGGTTAGGTTTATTCCTAGGTATCTTATGCTTTTGGGTACAATTGTAAATGGGATTGACTCCTTAATTTCTCTTTCTTCAGTCTCATTGTTAGTGTATAGGAATGCCATTGATTTCTGGGCATTGATTTTTGTAATCCATATGTTTCTTATCTAGGTTTCCCCAAACTAAAATAGAAGGATAGGGATCTTAATAGTATATATTACAAATGTCTCCCTGATGCCTAGAGCAGCCCTTCAAATGTATTAAGCCCTCAACAATAAGTATCTAATGGATGACTAAATAATACGTATATACACACATTTTAAATATGATGTGTGTATGGAATAGGTATATATAGAGTTCATATATATACACACATACATATTTACCTGTACAGGTAAACATCTGGAAATGTTTAACTGCCAATAGGGTCACAGCAGACATCTCTGGGAGGTAGGATAATAAGTTTTATATATATATATATATATATATATATATATATATATATATATGATAATAAATAGATAAATAAGGATATTATCTATATATAGAAAATATATATAAATATATATTATATATATGTGTAGGATAATATATATAAAATGCATTAGAAGATCACATTCTCCCCAGGCTTGAATATGGATGGGCAATTGCTGATACTTTGAAAATCAAAAGTGGAAAGTTCAAATGTGATGGGGCTGTCCTTTACTTTTAGGTGCTCAGAATTTGGGTCGAAACTTGAAGGCTACAACAAGGAACTGGAAGGGTTTAGGAAACGTGAAGTGATGACCACAGAAGAAATGAAGAACAATGTTGAAAAGCTTCACGAGCTTTCAAAGAACCTAGATCAAGCACTGGTGGAATTTGAGGTTTGGAGTCTTGGCGTCTGGGGCTGGAGACTTATGATTGTCCTGTCCTGTTGAGTCTGCTTCTCAGTTTTGTATTTTCTTAACATTACCTGTCAGGTGGATAGTATTGATTGGTGGATTGACCAGTTCATTCATTGGTGCTTTCAACTCTCTTTTTCTATACCCCTACATTATGGCAGCTTTTTTGTTAGTCATTGAGTACACAAAGAAACAATTACAGAAAAAAAAAAAAAAGAAACAATTACAGTAGAATAGTTGCTCACATACATTGAGTATTTATTATGTGCTTGACAATATACAAAGGGCTTCATATATGATATATCACTTAATACCCATAACAAACCTTTGGGGTAGGTACTGTTATCATCCCCATTTATCTCTATTTAAATAGGAGAACTAAGGCTTGGAGAGGCTAAATAAATTTCCCTGAAGGTCAACTAGTGAGTTCTTTAACCCTTAAAGCTCTTATTGTTGAGGTAAGTCAGCATAAAAAGGGGCAGCATCATGTAAACAGCTAACATACATATGAAAATTGTGAAAATGGGGAAATGGATATGGTAGAGTGGGATCAAAGATGATGGAGCAAGCAGCAATTTATCCTAGAGTTTCATCCAGCTAGATCTTAGCTGTCACAGCCCTCAGAGGTAGCAGAAGGACCTTCTTATTTGAGCCTATGTCTTATTTTCCTCTCTTACTCTCTGGATGAATGAACATCTTCCTCAACTTGTCTTTCAAAGCACTGAGAAATTTGCCATGGTGTCTTCTAGGGTTCAGAAAACCACCCACCCAATTAAACAGCATCCCCTTTTGCCCTGCAGTTGATCAATAAGGAGGAGGAACTGTTGGAAAAGGAGAAGAGTACCTTCCCTCTCCTGCAAGCCTTGATGATCAACAAAGTGCCTTATGAGCAGCTATGGCTGACGGCATATGAGTTTAGCATCAAGTCAGAGGAGTGGATGAATGGTACGCTTTGGGCTTAGTCTACTGGGACATGGTGGCTGATGGGGTAGTGGATCCAACCCAGCCAGTTCTAGAATAGGGTTTGGACTTCAGATTTAAGCTAGACTTTTCATCATATTGTTATACTCTGGATTAACACATCCACACAGTCAAATTTTTGTGATGTGATAATGATAGTAAATAGGAATTGAAGAGCCAGACCTGTCACCAGGGTAAAAATAGAAGAGGCAGCCAACCAGAGCCATGGATTGCAAAGAGGCAGATGGGGGGAAGAAGAAGATGGCATTTCCACCACTGTGCTGCTTTAAGAAAGCCCAGAGTGCCATAGACATCTGTAAACTACTACTTTTTCTCTAGATCCTGGAGGTTAGGGAGAAATGGAGGAGGTAGAGTCAACAGGACTTATCTGGACTTATCAGGATTGATCTGATATGGGGCAGGGGGCAGGGAGGGAGAGGGAAGAAACTGGGGGACTCCCAGATTATGAGCCCAGGCAATTTGGTGAATATTGCCATCACTAAACAAGAGAAGTAACAAATTTGCTGGGAAAAAAGACCCATCGGTTTGAATATACAGAGTTCAAGGTGTCTGCAGACACCCAAATGGGAATATTAATCAACAGTTGAATATATCAGCCTGAAGTTAAGTTATATGTCTGGGGGGGGGGGTGATTTATATTGGGAAATAATTGATTGTAGATTACAATGAAAAGCCATGAATGATGTCACCTGGGGAGAGTGTACATAAGCAGAGGACAAACTCCAAGATCCTTAGAGCTGAGCCCACAGTTTGTTTCCATTGCTTCAATGTTAAATGACCACAACTGTGATGAACGTCTGTTGCCCGTTTAATAGATGCAACTATGATCATTTTCTTAGGAGAAGTTCCTGAAAGTGAAATAGCTAGATCAAAAGTCATGTGATAAAAATTATTAGGAGTTTATTTATTTTTTTGAAGTACCAACCCTTTTTTTTTTTCTTTAAGAATTTATTTATTCATGAGAGACACAGAGAGAGGGAGAGGCAGAGACACAGGCAGAGGCAGAAGCAGGCTCCATGCAGGAAGCCCAACGCAGGACTCAATCCTGGGTCTCCAGAATCCGGCCCTGGGCTGAAGGCAGCACTAAACCACTGAGCCACCAGGGCTGCCCTATTAGGAGTTTAAAAACTGTTTTTGTTGTTGTTGTTACTGTCTTCCAGAAAAGTTATGTTTTAAATTTTAAAAGTACCCTTCTAGCAGTACTAAGAGTGCCCATTCCTCACACCCTTAACAAATCTGGGAAATAATAGCTTTTAAAACTATTTTTGCCAATTTATTTATTTATTTATTTATTTATTTATTTATTTGGCTGATTTAATATTTGAATTGGTATTTTTCTTTTTCACTTAAAATTTTTTCCTTTTTCACTGATGCTCTTAATTTTTCCATGTAATCAATCATATCTGGACAATTCTAATATTTTACCTTATTTGTATACCCCCTTTTTTATTCACTGTCTGTGTTGATTAGCACCTCCAAAATAAACAGTGCTAATAATGGGCCCCTTTGTCTTATTCCTAATTGTAATGGGAGCTTTTACAGAGTGTCACCTTTAAACATGATGCTTTTTGTTGGTTTGAGATACAAAATTTTTATGGTGTTAAGGAAATATTTATAGTTTACCGTCTTTTTATTGAAAAGATAAATTGTATTAAAATTTTTTTGCCTTTAAATCTTTATTTTTTTAAAAGATCTTATTTATTCATGAGAGACACACAGAGAGAGGCAGAGACATAGGCAGAGGGAGAAGCAGGCTCCCTGTGGGGAACCCAATGTGGGACTTGATCCCAGGGTTCCAAGGTCATGCCCTGAGCCAAAGGCAGATGCTCAACTACTGAGCTACCTAGGTGTCCCTAAATTTTTAATTTTAAATTCATAACAGCAGAAAGAACATTCTGGCATATAGTTCTAAATGTTAACACATATATAGATTCACCACAATCAGAAAGCAGAAGTTGGGCAGCCTGGGTGGCTCAGCAGTTTAGCGCCACCTTTGGCCCAGAGCAAGATCCTGGAGTCCCAAGATTGAGTCCCATGTTGGGCTCCCTGCATGGAGCCTGCTTCTCCCTCTGCCTGTGTCTCTGCCTCTCTCTGTGTCTCTCATGAATAAATAAATAAAATCTTAAAAAACAAAACAAGTTTCATCACTTCAATAAAATTTCTCATACTGCCCCCTTTGTAGTCACTCTACCACCAGCCAAAAGTCACACACTACCCCCAGCCAAAAGACCTGGCACTGTGGAGCTCTTCACTGTTACTATAGTTTTCTCTTTTTGAAATTGTTTTGTAAGTAGAATGATACAGTGTATAACCTTTTGAAAGTGCTTCTTTCACACTGCATACTACTTTGAGATTCATTCAAGTTATTAGTTATAACCATAGGTCCTTCCCTTTTATGCTTGGGGTAGTATTCTATTGCGTGGATATACCAGCTCATTTACCCCACTTACCCATTGGTAGATATTTGGGCTATTACCAGTTTCAGACTCTTATGAATAGCTGCTATAAACATTCATGCCTGCATTTTCATGTTGACATAAGTTTTCATTCCTCTGGGGTAAATGCTCAGGAGTAGATTGCTGGGCTATATTTAAGGTTTATATATAACTTTGTTTAAAAAAATGTCTCGGGCAGCCCCGGTGGCGCAGCGGTTTAGCGCCGCCTGCAGCTGAGGGCGTGATCCTGGAGACTTCGGATCGAGTCCCACATCAGGCTCTCTGCATGAAGCCTGCTTCTCCCTCTGCCTGTGTCTGTGCCTCTGTGTGTGTGTGTGTCTCTATGAAGAATAAATAAATAAAATCTTTAAAAAATAAAAATAAAAAAATAAAAAATGTCTTGTAGGACAGCCTGAGTGGCTCAGCAGTTTAGCGCCTGCCCTCAGCCCAGGGCGCCATCCTGGAGACCCTAGATCGAGTCCCACGTCGGGCTCCCTGCGTGGAGCCTGTTTCTCCCACTGCCTATGTCTCTGCCTCTCTGTCTCTCTCATGAGTAAATAAATAAAATCTTTTTAAAAAAATGTCTTGTAATAGGAAAGTATCCCTGATTCCTCTCTTCCATCTGTTGTATCATTTCTGTTATTCATTTCATCTGTATATAAACTGTAATCATCAAATATATTGTTGCTTTTATTATTTTGAACAAACTTAACTGTTAGATCAGCTAAGAATAGGGAAAATAAAAATATTTATTTTACCTTCACTTTTCCTTCTCTAATGCTCTTCCTTTCTTTATGTAAGTCTGAGTTTCTGACAAATCCTTTTCCTTCTTTTCAAGAACTTCTTGTAACAGGGGCACCTGAGTGGCTCAGTGGTTGAATGTCTGCCTTTGCTTCAGGTTATGATCTCAGGGTCCTGGGGATTGAGTCCTGCATCAGGCTCGCTGCAGGGAGCCTGCTTCTCCCTCTGCCTATGTTTCTGCCTCTCTGTATCTCTCATGAATAAATAAATAAAATCTTAAAAAAAAAAAAAAGAACTTCTTGTAACATTTATTGCAACATAGGTCTACTGGCAACAAATTCTCTCAATTTGTTTGTCTGAAAAAGTATTTTTTGTTCCTTCACTCTAGAAGGATAATTTCTCAGAATACAGAACTTTAAGGTTGGTGGGGTTTTTCTTCTCTCATTCCACTCTATTCTTGTTTGTATGGTTTCTGAGGAAAAAGGGAATGTAATGCTTATCTTTGCTCCCCTAAGGTATGGTGGTTCCCCTACCCTCTGGCTGTTTTAAAGTTTTTTCTTTAACTTTGATTTTCTACAGCTTGAATATATCTAAGTGTAGTTTTTGGCATTAATCCTGGATCTGTGGCTTGGTGGCTGACATTAATTTGGGGAATATTCTCAGTCTTATTCTTCAAATATTTTTTTCTGTTCCATTCTCTTCATTCTCCCTCTGTTATTTCCATTACTTGTGTGTCATATCTTTTGTAGTTATCCCACAGTTCTTAGCCATTCTGTTCCAATTTTTTCCCCATCTTTTTTTTTTTTTTAATTTTGGAAGTTTCTAATGATATATCCTTAAGCTCAAAGATTCTTTCATCTGTGTTCAGTCTACTAATGAACCTATCAGATGTCTTCCTATTTCTGTTACAACGTTTTTGCTCACTAGCAAAGATTTTGTTACTGCTGTACTTTATTTTTTTTAAGATTTATTTATTTGAGAGTGAGAGTGCAGGCGCACACACACACACACACACACACACATATGAGCAGGGGGAGGGACAGAAAGAAGGGAGAGAATCCTCAAGCAGACTCCCCACTGAGCCCAATTCAGAGTTCCACAACCCCAAGGTCATGACCTGAGCTGAAATCAAGAATCCATTGCTCAGCTAACTGAGCCACCCAGGTGACCCACTTATTGCTATTCTTTAGATTTCTTGGATCATCTATATAAATAGTCATGTCATCTGGAAAACTAAGACATTTTATTTCTTGTTTTCCAGGCTGTATGCCTCCTATTTCTTTTTCATGCCTCGTTGTATTGTCAAGGACTTTAAGTATGATATAGATTAGGAATTGTTAGAGTGAAAATCCTTGCCTTGTTCCTCATCTTAGGGAAAAAGTATTACATATTTCACCATTAACTATTAGGGGTTTGGCTTGGTTTGGTTTGGTTTTTTAAAAGCACTTTAGTGAAGTATGAGTGACATGTAAAAAGCTGTACAAAGTTCCAATAGAGAGTCTAATGGTAGTATAGGTTTTTCATAAATGCCCCTTATTGAGCTGAGTAAGCTCTTTCCTATTCCTAGTTGGTTTAGAGGTTTTTATCATGAATGGATACTGAATTTTGTCGAATGCTTTTTCCACATCAATTGATATTATCATGTGATTTTCCTTTTTTAGACTGCAAATATAGTTTATTATATTGTCTGATTTTTCAAATATTAAACCAGCCTTACATTCCCATGAAAACCCCTGATGGACATGATATATTATTACTTTTATATATTCCCTGGATACTGCATACATTTCTTCTTTTCAAAAAGTTTTAATTTTTGACTACTCACCTCAAAAATGTCTGGCTGATTAAGCATGTAAAATTAATAAAGCTTTATTTAGTCTCAGTAGTCATGAAAGAAAAATACTTCTGAGTAAATTTGCAACATCATGATGCAAGATTTAATACCTGTTTGAAATGTCCAAGGGGAAGAAAGCAGCAGCATGGAAGGATTTTGACTGAATGTGAAACCCAAATGCTATAGGTTCCCTATGAAGAAAAGTCTTGGAGCATGTTTTTAAAAATGAGAGGTCATTCTTTGTTTATAAAAAATCTTAAGATAATTTCAAACTTACATAAAAATTGCCAGAGCTGTCATCCCCCAATTGTCAATATTTCACAGCATTTGTGGAACACCTTTACTGCCTCTATAATAGTATCCACACCACTATTAACAATCAATTCCTTTTTATAAGATTTTTTATTTTATTTATTCATGAGAGACAGAGAGAGGCAGAGACATAGGCAGGGAGCCCAATGCGGGACTTGATCCCTGGACCTGGATCATGCCCTGAACCAAAGGCAAACGCTCAACCACTGAGCCACCCAGGCATCCCAACAGTCAGTTCCTTAACTGCACTTGCATTACACTCCAGACATTGTATTAGCCACTTAGCTCACTTAATGTTCACAATCACATTCCAGAGTGTCCATTATTACCCCTGTATCATAGGTGATACTGTTGAGGGTTTAGAAGGGTTCAAGAAAACATGCTCAGGGTTTCATTAGCTAAGGAGATGTTTCAGTTCCAGATCCAACTCCAAGCCTGTGCCTGTTCCAATATCCATACTCACAGGCACAATTCTTATTGCACAGAGTTAGAAGTGTACGTGACTAATAACCACTCGATGGTCTGACCCTTCCCTCACCCCATGTTTTCTATTTCAGGACCCCTCTTTTTGCTGAATGCTGAGGAGATTGCAGAGGAAATAGGGAATATGTGGAGAACAATATATAAATTGACCAAGACCCTAGCTGATGTACCTGCACCCAGGCGGTTAGCAGAGAATGTGAAAGTCAAGATTGATAAATTCAAGCAGCACATCCCTATCCTCAGCATTTCCTGCAACCCAGGAATGAAAGACCGGCACTGGCAGCAGGTTCCTGTCACTCTCCACCCCTCGCCAGCCCAATCCATACCCAATGCATACCTGGTCTTGGTAGCCCTTTAGAAGGCAGGAACCAATCAATACTGGGTCCAGCGTCTGCTTTCTGAAAGGGAGAATCTACTTGAGGCTAAAGCAGCAGTAATGGGGGGGGAAAATCTTTTATTTTTTTATTTTTTTAAAAGATTTTATTTATTTATTAGAGAGAGAAAGAGGCAGAGACACAGGCAGAGGGAGAAGCAGGCTCCATGCAGGAAGCCTGATGTGGGACTTGATCCCAGGACTCCAGGATCATGCCGCAGGCCGAAGGCAAGTGCTAAACCGCTGAGCCACCCAGGGATCCCAGGGAAAATCTTTTAAAGGAAGGAAAGGGGCAGAATGAACAGGTTGACCCTTTTCTTTGGCGACCCTACTGCTGATATTTAAGTACTGCTCTAGCCAATGACCACAAAGCCTCTCCTTGTCTCCTTCCCTAAGCAAATGGCTGCTCAGGGTCCTACAGGGTGATAAGAGCATTGAATTACATTGGGAAGGCCTTGATTTGTCCCTTGACCTAGGACACACAAAAGAGAAAGCCACACCTTTTCTGCCTCCTGACAATGCCAGATGGTTCCTGCTTGGGCTGACCAGACTGTAGAGCCCCGTTGTCCAACAGGCTATGTTCAGAAATAACATTTCACTCTTCTTTCAGCCCTTTGAGTCTATAAATGAGAATAATAAATATTCTCCCTAAAAATAGTTGGGACTTTTATAAGCAACCAAGTGTGAGGGTGATAAGTGTGGTGTGAACACTAAGCAGAAAAAAGAAAACTCACTGTGTTTCTAAAATAATCATCACATTCAAGGGCTAGCAATGGCCTTGAAACGTCCTCTACCCAGGAGTTGCTCTGTGTGGAGGTGGAAATGAGACTGGCTCTCCATAGGCAGATTTCTCTATGATTCGGCCTGGAATTCCTCTCTGGGAACCATGCACAAGACTGAGGACAAGCCTCTGGAAGGACTCACTCTGAAAGCACATCCATTACCTTTCAGAGAATGAAGTCTGAGCTAGAAGCATTTTGATCTCTCTGGGAATATAGAGATCTTGATATATCAGAAATTCCAGAGTTTTCTGTAAAGAGGAACTGCTTTTATTTCCCAGAAAGCCTTGAAATTCAACATCTAAGCAAAGGGTGTAAAGGAGGACAGGCGAGAAGTCATCTGAGTAGACTTCTGGTCTTGTACTGCCCTAGCAGAGGGGTCCGCACAGGGGCAGCTACCCCCAATTATAGGTGCTCATAGGGTGCCACTCCCCATGGACCTAGCCCAACTAGAGCTTTGACCCATTTGGAGGGCTGGGGAGGTTGGGTAAACAAATCGCCTTTGATAGTGCTATCTCTCCATAAGGTGGCACTATGGAAAGTACCCTTGTCAATGGCATTTAAACAACCCTCCCAGGAGACTCAGGATATCTCCTCTACTTGGTGCTCTCCCTGTGATGATGCTGTTCTCATATGTGGGTACTTTAAAAAGCCCAACCAATCCTAGACATTCATAATTCTCATTTACAGATCACTTAGGTGGACAGATTGGAAAAAAATTACTTTGAATTAAAAGAAAAAAAACAAAAAAATAAGAATTAAAAGAACAATATCAGTAATAGCTCAAACATATTGAATACCAACTCTGAACTAGGTGCTGTTATATATTTTGTGTGGATTCCCTCATTTTATCTTCCCTACAGCCCTTTGAAGTAGGGAATATCATTGTCTCCAGATAAGAAAACTGAGGCTTAGAGTAAATTGTCACATGGCTAGTAAACCGTGAGAGAGGGAGTTGGAATCTAGGTCTGTGACTAGGGGAAATGGGGTGAGAAATACCAGATCAGAGGGGATAATAGCCATAGGTAAGAGTGGAGTATAGCCCCAAGAAGGTGGCTCCTGAGTAACGAGCCCCTAAAGCAGAAACCCAGTGGCCTAAACAGTTAAAAGTGAGCTCAGAAAGGAGAGAGGCCACCAGATACACACAGTGCCCCTCCCACCTAGAGCCCCTTCCTGCCTACACTGTAAGTCAAACCACAAACCACCCCAGTGATAGCTGCCAGCCTGGGAAAGCCGTTCTCTGCCCTAATGCCTAATTCAGGAGATCAATTTTCTGGCTCTCGCAGGGAACTCTGAAGGTTAAACCACCTCTAGCTCTAAAGGGTACAGGATGGATCTTCTGGAGACATGGGGTGTGGGGTGGTTGTGCTGTGGTTTCTGACCATTTCCCAGAACTTAAGCAGGAAGGGCTGGTCCTTGGGTTTGGGGCCCTGATACCAGCAAAGAGGTTGCTACTGTGGTTTAAAACAAGTCGTAACAGGGTGACATTTGACCACCTGATGCGCACCAAAGATCGCCCTCTAGGACATTGCTGCCCAATGAAAATAATACAAGCCATATGTCTAATTTTAAAGTTTCTTGTAGCCACATTAAAAAACAAAAACAGGTGAAATAAATTTTATGAATATATTTTATTTAACCAAATAAAATATTTAACCAAACATTCAAAATATTTTTCAATAAGTAGTCAATGTAAAAATGTTAATGTAATCTCTCACATTACATTTGTCATACTAAGTCCTTGAATATGATGTGCTTTTACACTTAGAGCACATCTCAGTTTGGGCTTGTCACATTTCAAGTTTTCAAATAGCCACAAGAAGTTAGTGGCTCCATATTGGACAGGGCAGCTGTAGGCTCTTAGAATTAGGAAACCAAATGCTTTGTTAGTCTCTGTAATCAACAAAAGCAATCTGAAAAAAAAAAAAAAACCCTACTAATCTCTGAGTCTTTTCTATGGGCCAAGCACTATGCCAAGTGCTTTACATAGTTATTAGCATTTAATCCTAGAGAGAGTATGTGTTCTAAGCTGTACTTTCAGGTATTAGGGAATAAATCGAAGTCCAGGGTCACCAGGAACAGTTGTGCAGATTGTGTACTCCATAACTCTAGGGAATGTGGTTTTGGGGAACTACAGTGTGAATTGTACTTTTTTAGAGTTATGTAGTGTATAACCTTCACAACTGTACATGGAAGACCTGAGAGACTCACTAGATGTGATGGAGAAGAGCTTTGTAGGGAGAACTGGGTCCAAGTCCCAATTCTGCCATTTATTAGCTGGATGGTCTTGGCCAAGGTACATATTTCCTTTGTCTCAGTTTCCTTATATGTACAAGAGGAATAATAATACATTAGTAACTTCCTCATCATTATTGGAGGAATGAAATAAGTGCATAAAGGTCTTAAAACACTGCCTACTTCATAGAAGCCCTCAATAAATGTTAATTACTTCTATGATTTCCATTATCTTAGTGGACCTCCAAGTATCCTCAGGCCATGACTGGTAAGCCATTTGAATTAGCTGTTTCATTCATGTTTTCACTCTGTAGATATTTACTGATGCCCACTAAATGCCATGCTTCAGGGACACATGGCTAAATAAGACATCCCATAGTCCTCCTAGGGCTGGACAGAGATTGGGCAATAGGTGAGGTTTCTCAGAGTCTCATTCTCTTTCAGGTCCTCCTACTCCTCTAGAGCATGTTTGCTCAGTCCTTGAGAAAACTGCTCAAAGCCATCAGAGACTTCACATACGAACTTCTTCAGGGATATTTTCACTTAAAAGACAAGCCTGGGTAGTATTTACACCAAAGGAATGGGCCCAAATGCTAACCGTTCCAACAAGTTAGCACACTGGGGTGGAAAGGAAAATATTTGGGCAAAGGGGGTTTCTTCCTCCTTCCCAGCATCCTCAGATCACAGAATTGGGGGTTCTGCATATCCTGTATACTCAGGACTTTCTCCTTTTACTCAGCAGACCCTTATTGCAGCTTCTGTCATAGACCAGGCTTTGCACTAGGCCCTGGAGCACAAAAACAAACCAGATCTGGTTCCATCTCCCAGAGTGCTCACAAGTTGGCACTGTGCCCAGCGCTGGTGAGCAGTGATCCCCAATAAACCAGAGAGGAAGCAGTGTGCCTCCTAGGCCGCCTCCCACATTATTAGACTCGCACCATCCAATTTGATAGCCATTAGCTAAACAGCTATTTAAATCAAGTAAAACTAAATAAAAATCAGAACTCAAATCCTCAGACACACTGGCCACATTTCCAGGACTCAATGGGCACAGGTGACTAGCAGCTACTGTAAGGGACAGCACAGAGGAGAACGTTTCCATCATCATGGAAAGTCTACTGGCCAGTGCCACCTTGAACAATATGCATTTGTTTTCCTCTCTTTTCTGCAGATCAGTGAGATTGCCGGCTATGAAATAAAGCCCACAGAAACAACTTGCCTCTCAAATATGCTGGAATACGGGTTCAGCAAATTCATTGACAAGTAAGACTCCTTTTCCCCTTCAGGAAGCTCTTCAGTCAAAGTATCTGAATTCCCACAGGATATGACTAGCCTCATATCAGGCTGTTTTTCTCCCTCTGGTTCAGAGTAACTTAAATGTTTTTAGTAACCTCCACCTTGGGTGACTAGCTACTGGTGAAACCCACTTCCAGCTGCCAAGTGGATGACATATTATGACTTGAAAATGGAGTCAGAGATTTTATTTCAAAGGGAAATCTGAGGGATGCCTGGGTGGCTCAGTGGTTGAGCATCTGCCTTCAGCTCAGGGCGTAATCCTGGAGTCCCGGGATCGAGTCCCACATCGGGCTCCCTGCATGGAGCCTGATTCTCCCTCTGCCTGTGTCTCTGCCTCTCTCTGTGTGTGTATCTCATGAATAAATAAATAAAATCTTCAAAACAAAACAAAGGGAAATCCGAAGGGAAAAAAAAAAGTTATTGGAAACTGAGCTCCAAGCCCAGGTCTGAGTGGTTTCTGGTAAAACCATTCCACCTTTCTGGGCTTTAGTTTGCTTTTTTAAACAAACAACAATAAACAGGAATGGCTTTCTGAGCCCTTAGGAGTCCAAGAAACATGGTTGGTGAGAGAATTCTTCACTTCTTTTCTCCTTTTCTACAAATGCCCTTGGACTCTGTGTATAAGAATTACTGTTTTCAGGACCAAATATTCTGTGGATTCTGATGGTTTGTCCAGATTTCCTTCAGGGCAGAGGATGGGAGATGCTGTACTGCCTGAACTAGAGTTCCTGTTAGACAGCTGGATTCAGGTCTAACTCGACACACACACTTCTCAGAGCATGGCCCCAGACCAAATGCATCATAATCATCTGGGAACTTGTTAGAAATGCACATTCTCGGGCCCCACCCCAGTCTGCTGAATCAGAAATTCTGGGTGTGGACCCTGCAATCTGTGTTTTAACCACTTTTTCAGGTCCAGTGTCCTGTGAAGAGCCACCAGCCACATATAAGCCTGTCATAGCCCACGAAAGCAGTGTGTCCAGTGAAGAGCCATCAGCCACATATCCTACTGAGCCCTTGAAATGAAACTATTCTGAATTAGAAGTGCTAGAAGTATAAATAGGTCTAGATTTCAAAGGCTTATTAAGAAAGCCTAGGAGAGGCAGCCTAGGACCCACACTGCTTTCTCTCTGGTTTACTGGGGATCACTGTTCCACCATCCCACAATTAAGGGGAAAAAAAGCAAAATACCTAATAAGTTTTAATATTACATGTTGAAATGATAATATTTTGGATATACTGAGTTAAATAAATTATTAAAATTAATTTCACCTGTTTCCTTTTACTTTTTAAAAATATGGCTACTGGAAAACTTAAAATGACATAGATGGCTCACCTTTTATTTTGAATGGGCAACACTACTCCAGGTGATTCTGATGCAGGCCAGAGTTTGGAACCCCTTCTTCATTCTCATGGGATAATGGGTCTAATCTAAGGCCCCCAAATCCCTCTGCCACCTGAATGCTCTGATGCAGTCCCCAACCCCCCAATACCACCATCACAAGCCCTCTTTGAGGAGCAGCCTGGAGACATATTCTTTTCTACCAGATGTTGGTTATTTCATTAAAAGGCCACCTTATCTTCCAATAAGATATTTCTAAGAGATAACAGCCATTGAACATTTATGCTGCACTAAGCACTTAATAAACATTAACCAATTTATTCATATCCATAACTATAACCTAATGTTGTACTACTATTACTATTGCTGTTTAACAGATGAAGAAATAAGTTGATTCCAGTGATTAGGTAACTAGCCAGAGGTCATAGCTAGTAACTGAAAGAACCAAGACCCAAGCCTAGACTGGCTGATTCCAGAGCCTTAACCATTACCCTGTACTGCCTAAAGAATAAACCCACCTAAGGAGACAGAAACTAAGCACACAGTGACTCTGCCACTTTCTTTTTTTTTTTTTTTAAGATTTTATTTATTTATTCATTCATGAGAGACAGAAAAGCAGAAACACAGGCAGAGGGAGAAGCAGGCTCCATGCAGGGAGCCCGACGTGGGACTCGATCCCAGGTCTCCAGGATCACGCCCTGGGCTGAAAGCAGGTGCTCAGCCGCTGAGCACCCAGGAATCCCAGACTCTGCCACTTTCCATGCCAATAGACTCAACTGTGACAAACCCAAAAGGGGTTACACCTTGGCTAAGTTGTTTACCTCTGTGTATCTTAGTCTTCTTATCTGTAAAATCAGAAGAAAAATAGTAGCTGGGTGATTAGTTATGGTGGAGATTATGGTGTAAGGCATGTAACCTGAACTGAGTTAACACCTAAGTTCTCACCTACTACCTGTGAGTGAAGTGTGAATTCCCCTGTGCTCCACCATCCCATAGTTAATGCAGCTTTATCACAGCACATAGTTTATAAACTTCTGTAGTACATTTGGGTAAGGTCAACTCTTGATGGGTTTCAGGGACTCCCAAACTCATTAATCCTTCCCCTGTGCAATTATTTGCATAATTACAAGTCATAAAGCATGTTACAAACATTGTACTTAATTACACCAACAACCATGCAGACGGGGACCTCAAGCCTGTCAAGTGACTTGGTCACAAGTCACAGCTTTGTAGCCAGCCTCCTCATCTCACACCTACCTGGGTTGGCACCTGCCCTTATTAATTATTCCCTATATGCACACTCATTGTGGTCATCTCCAAGAAGGACATATTTAGGACAATGACCCTGATGCTAAGGTCTTTATTAGTCATTCTTGGGAATATGCCATTCACTGCCCTGAATGGAGCTGAACTGAGGGTTCTCAGCTCTGTTTAGTTGGTCCTATTTGACTGATCACATGTGAATAATTCTCTTGCTCCTTGTGACAAGGAGAAGGAAAAAGGCACAAAATGGGGGAGGAAGACACAGTGGATTAGAAGCCAGGGGAACTAGTGTCTAGACCTGGTTCCTGCACTCCCCAGATGCCAGTATGGCTTTGGCCACATCACTTGCTTCATCTGGGCTTCAGTTTCCTGATCTCTATGTAAAGACCAGATTGTCTCTTCTGCAGTGGAGCTTTCAATGAAAGACAAGAGCTGAGGCAGAAAGAATAATCCCTCCTTCTTCTTCCAAGAATTTGGCTTCCCTGTTCTTCCCAATTCCCAGGCCACACTTGAGTTTACTTGAGTCCTGGACTTGAGTCCCAGGCCCAACTCTCAGTGTGGAAGCAAGAAGAAAGAAACTTGTCTTCCCCTTTTCTGTGGAGTAGAGGGGCTCTAGATGTGATTCAGCATATGAGGAAAATAGCATTGGTTTTTTAAAAGGTTGGGGACAGGGGCACCTAGCTGCCTCAGTTGGTAGAATCTGTGACTCTTGATCGTGGGGTTGTGAGTTCAAGCCCCACAATGGGTGTAGAGATTATGTTTAAAAAAAAAAATAGAGAGGTAGGGACAGGAAGTAGAGCAAAGCCATTAGTAAATTAACAGAAGTTCTGAGATCTGAATAGGAAGTCAGAATAATAATTCTGGACTAAGTAAAGAAAGAAAATGGGGGAACAGAGGTCTTATTTTAATGGCTTTAAAAGACTGGCTCTCAAGTGGAGACCACCTCTCCACTAGGAGATATTTGACAGTATTTGGAGACATTTTTGTTGCCATAACTGACAAGGTGGGCACAGGGAGAGTCTGCTACTGGCATCTCGTGAGTAGAGCCCAGGGATGCTACTAAACATTCTACAATGTACAGAACAGCCCTCTCTCCCAACAAAAGAATTAATTATCCACCCTGTATTAGTTTGCTAGAGCTGCTATCACAAATATTATAGACTGGATGGCTTAAGCAACAGAAACTTATTTTCTCCTAGTTCTGGAGGCTGGAAGCTCAAGATCAAGGTATTGGCAAAATTGGTTTCATCTGCAGCCTCTTTTTTTTTTTGGTTTGCAGAAGGCTGCCTTTACCCTGTCTCCTCACATGGTCTTCCCTCTTGTGTGTCTGTCTTAATCTCCTCTTCTTATAAGGACACCAGTCGTATTGGATTAGGACCCACCCTAATGACCTCATTTTAACTGAACAAACTACCTCTTTTTTAAAATTTTAATTCTAGTATAGTTAACATACAGTGTTATATTAGTTTCAGGTGTACAATATAGTGAGCAACAACTCTATATGTTACTCAGTAACTGAACTACCTCATTACAGACCCTGTCTCCAATAGGGACCTCACATTCTGAGATGCTGGAGTTTAGGACTTCAGCACATGATTTCTGGGGTTGGGGGAGGGGACACAATTCAACCTGTAACAGCCCCCAGACTGCTAGTCTGAGGGTAAGAAATCCTTCACAACATCCAAAACAGCTGGCACATTTTAGAGTTGGATAGTAAACATTTTAGTAAAATGAAGGGCATTTTGAATTTGTCTTAGGCATGAACTGAAATTCCTCCTTTACTGTGTTTTCACTGGCCTCCTCTCACTAATGTTGTTCGTGTGTTCTCTTTAGATTGGAGCCCATTGGTGCAGCTGCCAGTAAGGAATACTCTCTGGAGAAAAACTTGGAGAAAATGAAGTCGGACTGGGTTAACATGACATTCAACTTTGTGAAGTACAGAGACACTGTGAGTGTCAGCCCAAGTGCCCAGCCCCCTGACAGCAGCCCATTAATTATGCAGTAGATTACAGAGAGGAGTCATTCAGAATTGCAACAGAACTCAGGAAGGAAGGATTTCTGATGTCTTTTTTTTTTTTAACTGAGATATAATTGACATGCAACATTGTGTAAGTTTAAGGTTTACAAGTGTTGATTTGATTTGATTTACGCATTGCAATATGATCACCACCCTAGTGTGAGCTAACAGCTCTGTGATGTCACATAATTATCATTTCTTTTTTGTGGTGGGAACAATTAAGATCAGTCTCTTAGCAACTTTGGAGTTTTTAATGTGGTCTTGTTGTCTATAATCACTATCCTGTGCATCACTAGATTGTTTCCTCCCATCTGCCTTCCTTGTGCCAGTCATTCTTCCTTCCAAGCCCCACAGGAAGGGTGCATTTTTAAATGAAAAAAGCCTTTTGATGCAGAGCAACAAGCTTTCTCAGTGCAAAGGAACTGAACAAGACTGCTGAATTAGCATCTCCCAGGGAGGGCTCCCCACCCCTCACCCCTGTCCTTCAGAAACATACCTGGGTAAACAATACTTAAAGTATTTCAAAACAAAATATATGTTTTTTTAGTCACTCCTGTTTCTTAAGACTGTAAGAACTGTAGCTGAGCCAATGGAAGGGAAAAGAACTGGGGCCTCTTTCAGCAAGACTAGGCAACTGAGGGTGCCAGCAGCATGATGCTGCACCACCTAATGGGATCAGATACTGCTAGAGGCTCTTGTGCTGGGATGAGGGGTTGAGTTGGGGTACCTGGGAACAGCTCAGTTGCACCTGGCCCATCTTTATAGTTTGGTGTTGTTTTTTTAAAAAAAATTTATTTATTTGACAGAGAGAAAGAGAGAGCACAAGTAGGCAGAGAGGCAGGCAGAGCAGGAGGGAGAAGCAGGCTCCCGCTGAGCAGTGAGCCCCTATGATCATACCAATGATGATACCGGTTGGATCCCAGGACCCTGAGATCTTGAACTGAGCCAAAGGCTTAACCAACTGAGCCACTGAGGGGCCACCCCCATCTTAAGAGTTTTTGACTGACACAGCTATAGACAAGGATCAACAGCAAAAGGGAGTCACCGTATCACTTTATTAAGAGCTAGAAACACCTTCTGGTGCAGAGCTACTGGTAGAAGGTAGATAAGAGAATATATCTTAGCCCCAATTTAGCCACCCAGGAAGTAAAAGCAAAGCCAGAAGGGCCAGACCCGCCAGAAAGAAGCAGACCCTTATCAGCTTGCTCAGCATAGTGGCCCAGGCAAAAGAGTGCCATTCACAGGAGCTGACTTTCAAGGCACAGGAACCTGAACTGCTAGTAAAAAATGGTCCCAGGAAAGTATAGGCAGAGGTTCCCAAACTTTTTTCTGTTTGTGGAACCTTTTGTGTCTTAGTACTTTTTTCATAGTTTCACTCCTTGGGCCAAAAGAAATACCTAACAGCTTTATGAAGTAATTAGGTTCAAACAACTTTAGTATTTGTGTCCTATCAACAACTGTTTTTTTTTTTAAGTTCTTTTTTTTTTAAGATTTTATTTATTTATTCATGAGAGGCAGAGAGAGAGAGAGAGAGAGAGAGAGGTAGAGACACAGGCAGAGGGAGAAGCAGGCTCCACGCAGGCAGCCCGACATGGGACTTGATCCCGGGTCTCCAGGATCAGGCCCTGGGCTGAAGGCGGTGCTAAACCGTTGAGCCACCTGGGCTGCCCAACTGTTTTGTTTTTTTTTTAATACATATAAATTGAAAGAAAAAAATATTTGTATTTCATTTTTTAAAAAACCACAGCAAATTGCCGTGAGTTTGCTGCAATGTCTAGGAGCACCTCACATACAGTTTGGGAACCACAGTTCAAGGCCCAAACAGTCAGATTTGCAGTTGATCCTACCTGAGGGAGAGGGAGCAAAGAAAATGGACAGGGAAATAGGAACATAGGGAAGGGAATAGAACCATATGCTCCCCTTCCCTACCCCATCCCAAACAGACACTAATTTCAGGCCTGAGCTGGGACCGTATTTGATTTCTGCAATGGATGTAGAAAATATATGTCATTAAGAATACTTTTTAGGAAGCAAATAGAAATTCCATCACTTATAAGACAGATTTCTGTCCCACTTGGGCGGACATATGAGCTGTGGAGCCTTTGGAGATCAGTAAGAAAAGTGAAGGGGTCTTGTGGTTTTGATGGGTCAGGATATCTTTATTTGCAGGATACAAACATCTTGTGTGCAGTTGATGACATTCAGCTGTTACTTGATGATCATGTGATAAAGACCCAGACTATGTGTGGCTCCCCATTCATCAAACCAATAGAAGCAGAATGCCGGGTAAGAGGAAATGAGATTGAGGGTTTGTAATGTCTCATTAGCTCTGGGTTTGTTGGAGGAGGGAGAAGATTTTTAAGTTCAGTTAACAAAGAAGCTCAGTTTTTCCTGATTGGAAAAAAATAAATAACACAAGACTAAAGCAATAACCATCCAAGTAAGCATATGGCACACTGAGCCTTTGCAACAGTCTGCCAAAAGAGAAGATGAGATGATTCTAATGCACTGAGTAAAAATACATTTGGCAAGTATTTTATGGACTACAGTAGTCTAGAATGTAAACTGCACAAGGATAGGGGTTTGGCCTCCTTTGCTCATTGTTTGTAGAAGTGGCATAAGCTAAGAGTGCAGACTCTGGAGCTAGACAGCCAGGGTTTAAGTTCTGGCTTCGTCCCTTGTTGTGTGACCTTGGACAAGTTACCCAAACTGTTGTATGTCCATTTCTGCGTCTGTAAAGTGAAATTTGTAAATAATATCTCCCTCATAAATCTGTTGGATTAATTGGTTTCACATACATAAGGCCCTCAGACCATCACTTGTCACAGGGTAAGCAATATGGCTGCTATTATTTATTATTATTCCACTAGGAAAAGAACTACATAAGGGCAAAGACTTTTGTTGGTTTCTTTCATTGCTGAATCCATATTGCCTAGAACAATGACCAGAATATAGGGGGCAAATACTTAATAAGTATTTTTTAAGTGAATGAGCAAATAAATGAATGAATCCATCTAATTTGTTCAGTCAGTGGGCCTGTGTTACAGAGTGAAGGTTAGTGACTCAGATATGAAATGCTAAATTCACAGAAGTGGGAAGAAAAGCTGGTTCGTGTGCAGGAAATTTTAGATGCCTGGTTGAAATGCCAAGCCACCTGGCTATACCTGGAACCAATCTTCAGTTCAGAGGACATCATAGCCCAGATGGCAGAAGAGGGGAGGAAATTTGCCACTGTTGATAGTTACTGGAAATCACTTATGTCCCAAGCGGTAAGTTTTTACTCCCTAGCACATCTTACGATCAGGAATGTGGGATGCCATATGGATGTTCCTCATTGTGTATCATAGCCATGTCCCTTGAAATTTATAAGTAAACTAAATTTTTTCATTTTTTTTTAAGATTTTATTTATTTACTTAAGAGAGACACAGGGAGAGAGAGAGAGGCAGAGACACAGGCAGAGGGAGAAGCAGGGTCCATGCAGGGAGCCCGATGTGGGACTCAATCCAGGGTCTCCAGGATCAGGCCCCAGGCTGTAGGTGGCACTAAACCACTGAGCCACCCGGGCTGCCCAATTTTTTCAAATTCAATATTTTAATAATTTTTCTAATTTCAAAAATTAGAAACATAGAAATGTTACTAAAAATTCAAACATAGGAATATGTAATACAGAGAGTGGAGGACTTTTGAAAACACACCTCCAAGAAAGCAACTGTTAGCAGTTTGTATAATTTATTTAGCTCTCATTCCTAATAATGAGGTAGGAGATTTTGTCACAGAATAATGCAATAAAATGTCTATAGATTGAGGATCACTTTAGAATTCAAATAATTCTCCATATTGAGTTACTTAGTTATTTAAAGTATGTTTATTTGGTACCCATCATTGAATTAACAGAGAATACTTGAAGATGACTAGGATATGATTTCTACCTTCATAGAATTCAGTGTCTTGTGAGGAGAGAGTGTTAGGTAAATAGGAGAGTTATGATAGAAGCCTATACAAATAGCTTTTAGAACACAGGAGGGTAATTTAGTTGCCTGAGAGTGTTTAAAGAAGGCCTCCAAAGAGGATGACATTGGAAACAAGTCTTGAAGGATGAGTTCACTGGGTATACAAGGTAATCAGAAGTATCTATTAAGAGATGATATCTTTTTCCTTTTTGAAGTCAAATGTGTTCAACTGAGTCTCCCTTATAAAGAATTTACCTCAAGAAAATTTATCTGCTCTAGTGGGCATTTATACTGCCCAGCAAGTGGAGCCAGTTTTCATGATATCCTGCTTTCTCCAACTCTATTAGTATTAGTATTAGTTTAGTATTAGTTTAGATACTTTGGTTGCAAGTATTGAGTGACAAAAATTCAACTAATTTTAGATTTTAAAGATCAAATTGAACTTTATTAAACAATTAATAAGTCAGGCAGCATCCCATCTAACAAATAGAGATACACTCTGAGGAGTTGTATAAAATGAAAGTTTTTTGTAGAAGAAAGAGTCAACCATCTCCAGAAGAATAGGATCATGTTGTAAGAGCATTCACCCTTGTGGGATTAGGAGGCTAAATTAGCTGGGCAGGGGGATCAGTAGTTCATGGACTTGTCATACACTCATTACAATGATCAGTCTCAGAATCTAGAAGCCCCATGGTGATTCTCACTTTTTTTCATGGAAATTAGGTGAAAGATACCAGGGTTCTGGTGGCAGCAGATCAGCCACGGATGGCTGAGAGGCTTCAAGAAGCCAACCTCCTGTTGGAGGACATCCAGAAAGGGCTGAATGATTACTTGGAGAAGAAGAGACTATTTTTTCCCAGGTATTCAGTACTGTTCTTTTGTTTGGAGTTGCCTTTTTGACCCATATACAGGTAGAATTACCTTTTTTTCATCTTGAGAGTTGGCTTCTACCAACCTATTTAATAATCTTTCCTGGTTCTCCATTCCCCACAAGGCAGCTCTCCAAGGTAGGGCATGTCTTCTTGTCATTATTTAGAATGAGTTTGAATGAACACCAGTAGGGGCCAAATCCACACTTTAGCCAACCATCATGGTCAATACCTAATTGAAGGGATATAGTAGTCATGATTAAGAGTTAAACAGACCTCTGTTTGAGTCCCAGCTTTTTCACTCACTATTCTTGAGACCTTCAGCAAATCTGAGTCCACTGTAAAATAAAAATATAATAATGGCTCTTACATATATGTTTGTGTAGATCAATGAATTAATGCATGTAGAGCATTTGGATGTCTAAACTATTGAAGAAATGTCAGTTGAATGTTTTTGTCATCAAATTTTGTAGTTTCTGATAGGTATGTTTATAAATATTTGACTCCCCCCCTCCCCCACCAAGAACCAGTGCATAAAAGTCAAAGTCATTTTAGAGGGCTAGTTCCAGAAAAGATGGTACTTGCTCCTGATAATCTGTCCATGTCTAGATCACAATGGGTGGTCACTCCATGTCATTTGATTTGAATTGGGATGTAGGTTAAATCCCAATGTGTTTTTAAGAAAAGTATATTTTAGTGTTCCCTTATCTGGAGACAGAAAGAGCTGTACTGGGATTGTGAAGAGTGATTGGTTTTATACTTTCAAATTGAGGAGGTAGGGTAGAGACAAAGGAAGTTTCTGAAAGTATTGTCATATGTTAAAGACTTACAGGATCCTAGAGGTGTGGCTCTTGTCAAGTGAAGGTTGGTTTTTGCCTCTAGCAAAGCATTAACTTTAAGAGAGTTGTGAGTTCCTGGAAAAATGTCTTACTCTGCTTGTCTCAGCTATTTGTCAATGGCCTGCAAGTTGTAAGGAAATTTAATTTTACCTCCATTTCCTTTTGCCTTTGTTCTACACATCAGATTCATTAATAGCATACTTCTTATTTCACATTTGTGACGTTTTGTCATTCCTGGAGATAAGATAAGGAAGTCTTCTCTCTCCTAGTGGTTCTCAATACTGACTATATATTAGAATCACCTGGGATTTTAAAAACATAAATCCCCAGACCCAACCCCAAACCCATTATATTAGAATTTGTGCACAGTGCAACCTTGGAAATGGAATTTTCTTAATAAGCTTCACAGGTGATTCTAAGGTGCAGCCAAAGTCGAGAACCACTGTTCTATCCAGGTTTCTTCCAAAAGGTAGCACCCTACCCTGAAACCATATTAAATTCACATATACCAGCTTTTTTTTGTTTTTTTTTAAACATATACCAGCTGTTATCCTTTATCTTGCTCTGAGGCAAAACCATGGTGAAGGGGAGTATGGCTGATATTTATGGAGTGTCCTCTACTCTTTGAGGAATATTATCTTGTTGGGAAAAGAGGTTCTCAAAAGAGATTCCAGTTGCCATCTTTCTTTGCTTTAAAATAGGTTCTTCTTCCTGTCAAATGATGAGCTGCTGGAGATCTTGTCAGAGACAAAGGACCCCCTCCGCGTGCAGCCGCACTTGAAGAAGTGCTTTGAAGGAATTGCCAAACTAGAGTTTACAGACAATCTGGAGATTACAGGCATGATCAGCTCAGAAAAGGAAACCGTTCCATTCAAACAGATTATCTATCCAACTCAAGCCAAAGTAACTCTCCTCTTACCTATTTTCATTCTTTTCTCTATAACAGCAATACAGAGAGATACAGAGAGCATATTGATTGGTTAAGCACTTGGACTCGAGTTCCATACTGCCTGGATGTGGAACTCTGGGTTCTACAACTTAAGGACTGGGCAACTTTGGGAAATTGTTTAGTCTTTCCAAGTCTCAGTTTGCCCATCTCTAAGATGGGGATTATACTGCAATCCACCTGATACACTAAATTTATGGAAGGATTTCAACCAAACCTGATGTGGAGGCAATAGTATGCATCAGACCCAACTGCTGATGCTATTCAGATCTCCAAGGGCAGAGCCTCTCTCTAAAAGTGATCTGATCGGAGCCACCTGAGTGGCTTAGTCAGTTAAGCATCAGACTTTTGATTTTGGCTTAGGTCGTGAGATTGAGCCCTCCATTGGCTCTGTGCTGAGCATGAGCATGGAGCCTGCTTAAGATTCTCTCTCTCTCTATTCTGCCCTCCCCCTCCACGTAACACTCTCTCTCTCTCTCTCTCTCTCTCTCTCAAAAAAGTGATCTGGTCAGACAGCTTGCTAAGGCAGGTGTTTATAAAGGTCAATAAAGTATTATGGAATAAATGCTATTTTACTCAGGTTTTTATACAAGTGTCTTTATATAATGAATAAAATGTAAATTACTCCCACTCCCACTGAACATGACAGCACCTCCATTGGAAATAGAAAAGCACTCTTGGCTTTGCTAACCATTTTTGCCAACCATACATATAAGTTGTAATAACCAAGAGTCACGTTACCAATAGACACCAGCTAGATCATAGGTGTCTGAAGTTAACAGCTACAGTGACCTAAAATTCTAAAACTGAATAATTTGCTGCACATCTGAACTGCCTGTAGAGCTTAAAAAAAAAAATCCAAATGCCTAGGTTGCATCCCATAATAATTAAATCAGAATGGCTAAGAGTGAAAGTCAGGCATCCATATTTTGTAAGAATCTCCAAATGATTCCCATGCACAGCAAAGTTTGGGAACCACTGGAATAAGGTGAGAATTAAAACTGCTCATTAGAAATGAGCAACTTATTATATGAACTGAAACATAAATGTGTCATTTGCTTCCTGAGAAGTTATGTTTCAGAAAAGGACATGAAATGCATGTTAAGAATCCCCCATTTCCCCTTTACATCACACATACTTCCTAGAATAAAAAATATATAATAAATATAAAACACATAATTAACGAATATTGTCTTCAAGGGGTGTAGGATCTTTGGCCTCCCTCCAGCCTTGGTCCAGAGAGAAAGCTGGGTCTGCCCATGATCCCTCTTTCCAGGCATGGCTAACTTGCTGCTTCTTTGTCTTACCCTGCAGGGCATGGTGGAAAAGTGGCTCCAGCAGGTGGAGCAGATGATGCTTGCCAGTATGCGGGAGGTTATTAGACTTGGGATTGAAGCATATGTCCAGGTAAATGAAAATCGGAGTACACGTGCCAGGGTATTGGTACAGCAACAACAACTTTGGGATGATGATTAAGTGGATCAATTCTAACCACCCCTTTGCCTTTTCCCAAAACCCACCCCAAACCTGCTGGGTAATGCCTGGCCCCTCCG